>NC_066518.1:460177-500177 GCF_024679095.1 Eriocheir sinensis | reverse complement strand
GCTCGCGGTAGGAGTGCACTAAAGGGGAGGTGGAGCAAGGGAAGGACAGAGCTGCGGAGGCGTTGTGATGACGGCGATTGTCGATGCACGGCTCTTAACAGCCTTTTCCCTATGAGAGCCTTCCCCCCTCCTCGCCTGCTTATCATCGTTATTATCGCCGTGGTTCTAACCGCCACCACCATCAGCACATCTACCCGACGAGGCGCCTCCTTCCCCTGCCCCGCCTCGTTCCGGGAGCCACTCGTTATCTTGTTAGGGTAGTTGTTATCTGACCCAACGCCAAACAAGAAAGAGTTCAACAGGTTTGTTAAATATTGCCATTGACAGTGACTTGCAATTCTTTGGCTAAATCAATTAACAATAAATTTTCGGGACATTTAGTTGACTTGTATTTCTCTCATGCAAATGAGGGATCCGCAATAATTTACATCTTAATTGTTTAAATAGTTAGTCTGTTCATTTTTTCTGTTCTTCATTCCTTGGATTTCGTCCCTCATTCCTAGCCCGTCTGTGTCCATTAAACCATTTAACTCGGCCAAAAGTGTAAAATTCTTCCCACCGTCTTTCCCTCTAGCGTCATGTGCCTATCGCCACACTCAGCCACCCCCTCCTCACCCCTCTCCTTCCCGGCTTCCCACGTCCATTTGCTCTTGCTGTTTAAATCACCTGGAATCCCACACGCCCACAATACGCGCCCGGTGGTCCGTGAGGCGGAATGATGGGATCAGAATGGTTCCTCCTCAGGCCTCACGACTCGTGTGGCCCTGGTGGCTTAATGTCCTGATTAGGAGCCGTGATCAGGGTGACATGCAACTAGGGCCAATTATTAGCATTACGATTCCCTCAAGTTACGGCACAACGCCCTCAGTAACCTTGAGAAAGTTTTGCCTTAACCTTTTCTGCCTATTATTGACTTTTTCAATGGTATTTTCACTTCAGTCAGGCAACTCGTAGTGTCTATACAACTTGAATTCCAGGAAGTCCCGTAAATGTTTGTAAGTGGAGACTAAACCTAATACAAAACCGGTGAAGATCTCCCTCTGGCCAAGAATAAATAAGGGAGTTGTTTGTTCGCTAATGCAACATAGCTGAACACTCCCCTCCAGCGCTGCACCACACCTTTCTTTTGAGTACCTAAGTGAGCCGGTGCCCATAGCGGCTAAGGTGTACACGGGGACTCTAGGGAAAATGGAGCCCTCTACTCAGGCCCCGGGGGAGCTGAGGAGAGCCATGCCCCCATGAAAGACTGAGGCAGAGCCCGGTGTTACTCACTTTGGTGGTGGACATGTTGAGGGGCGTACAGTCCGAAGGCGATCGAGACCTCTGGCGTGTCACTGTGGTTTACGCTCTCTCATGTCCCGGGCCGAGGAGTGACCTGGGGCTTCACGCGATCATTAATACGGTTCCTGTAGGCACTGTGGGCACTGCACTAGTAGGGCAAGATTTAGAGGGGAGTATGTGACTCCGAAATAGCAGAGAGGGGCCAGTGAGCTGCGGGTACACTGGCGCCGCTCACACACCAGCGTGCCGCGCCATGTTCCGGCCACACTCGCACTCTCGCGCTCTCTCTCTATCTCTTCCTCACCCTCACCCTCTCCCTCCCTCCCTCTATTGATTTCTTTCCCGCGCGCTGTGTGTGACAAGTGAGGTCGGAGAAGCGCACCAGAGGCACCCCTGACGAGGTAGAACTGAAGAAGATTCACAATCGTACCCCAGGCTGACCCTCGGGGGGACGCCCAGGCCATGGCCCGTCACCCTCCAGCATACCTTAGGGATGCGGGAGAGCTAAAATTAGGATGCTGAACTACTCAGAGCCAGCCCTGCCTCCTTTGCCATTACTCAGGGGCACAGTGCAGGGGTCTCCAGGTGTAAACACGAAAAAATAACCGCTTTATTCAGTCCGTCGTGCATCAGTTTGCCTTTCAGTGTAGAATTGGAGTATTGTGTAGACCCAGTAGGAGAGAGAAATGCAAATGTGCTGAAGGCTAAGTGTAGGACGATTAAGGGATGACAGAGGGATCAAGACTCAGTAAATTGATGAATAAGAGTGTGAGTGAGGGAGGGATGCCTGGGAGTTAACAAGCAGGGATACAGATTACAGAGGATACAGTCCCACAGTACTGCTGATGCATCGCCTCACATCAGGAACACCGATCATCACCCACTTCCGTGTTTACCTGTGTGTGTGTGTGTGTGTGTGTGTGTGTGTGTGTGAGAGAGAGAGAGAGAGAGAGAGAGAGAGAGAGAGAGAGAGAGAGAGAGAGAGAGAGACAGGACTACCTCTTTCTCTATCTCTATATCTATCAATCTATTTATCCCCTTCTCCTCGCCGTGAACCACCCAAGCCGTCACACCTCCTACTCTAGCCTTTGAACTTGATAACACGGGAAAAAGATATGGCCGTCTTCCTCAGTGCCAAACTAAAAGAGCAGAGGAGGATAATGAGCGGGTAGGTGTAAAAACGAACCCCTATTTACAACCGAAGAGTATTTTTTTACAACAAAGGAGATGGCTCAAGGGCAACAAAGAGAGTGTCAAAAAAAAAGCCTGCTACTCACCGCTCCCATAATAGACAAAAGTAAAGAGTAGTCAAAAGAGAGGTCAATTTCGGGTGGAGAGGTGTCTTGAATATAGCGTGCTCGCCACTCTCTGCTCTGACAGCGATGACTGGGTTCACTCAGGCACGATTTACATCTTTTTTCCCCCATATACTGGCGTCCCTTCTCTCCCTCTCTGCCCTCACATGCTCACCCCTCTCCCCTCCCCTCTGCCTCCATCTCCCCCATAAACGGGCATCTTTCTACCCCTCCCAACCCATCCCCGTCCCTGAGCCACCCCCACCCACCCTCCTCCTCCAGGTTCTCCCGATACGTCAGTCAGCCAATCGTCAATCAGTCAGTCTTAATTTTCCTCCTCCGTTCTGAGATGCTGAGCGAAATGGTTGTTTGTGGCAAGACTATTCTGTTGGTGATTTGAGAAAAGGATGAAGATGCACATTTGGATTAGCGGGCACAGTGAACATGGGATGAACAGATACGTAGATTTTTGTTGTTTTTAACTGCATGACCGACTGGCCGAAATATACAGGTCCTCAATCGAATCAATATATCACACTACCACGGTAAAGAAAACTGGAAAGAGTAAAACCACCCCACTTAGTCACCACCTCCACCAGCATGTAAATGTTGCATGTATAATAGGGTGACCTTTCTCCCCGAGCCGCCATACCTGCCTCCCCCCGCCGGTCACACCAAGGAAGGGAAGTGGCGACACGGGCGAGTGACTCCAGGGCTGTTGTGTAACCTGGGAAGGGGGGAGGGGGGAGCAGGGAAACGACGGGAGGGGGAAAGAAGAAATAAACATCTCTCCCTCGGTTGAGACATCACGCGCTGGTTTTCCTTTTTTTCGCCCAACTGATGGCAACACGAAGTAGGTCAGAGGTCAGTGGTCAGAGGTTAGTGTGAAGCGATGATGTAGGCGAAGAAAAACAAGTTCAGGCTGACTTGGAAATCTGGTTAATTTCGAAACTGTTTTGTTTTTCCCTTGTTATTCGGCAAACAATTTTCTTTTGTCTTAAACTGATGGTACTGATGGTACTCTAACGTTAATATTGTAAATTGTCAATCACTACTGTTTGCCGACCATAAAATCTTAGCAATAGTTGGACTCGGGAAAGCTGTGTTTAATCTCGCCATCAGTCTCCGTTCTAACGAGTCAACAACTGGAAACGAAAGGTCAGCGGAACTTATATTAACAAAATTATAAACTGTTTCCTTACTATATGCGAGGGTTACCATGTGAACTGCAGTGTTACAGTAAAATGACTAGAAATACCTGGAAAGAAATAGCTTAAAAAAATAACGATATACAGTGGAAATAATTTATTCTATATCCGCTAAAGGATTTCCGGAACACTCCCGGCATTAGTACTGAGCGTAAATATGTCCACGCTTTTAAAGATTCGGTAAATAGCATCCACGTATTTCTCATTTAATTAGCTTTTTTTTTTTTCATTGCACGAACCACAACATTAATTTCCGTCCTACTTTCGGTTCCCTCACGCCACACACACACACTCCTCCTGCTTATCACATGCTTCCCTCTCCCTACACACACACACACACACACACACACACACACACACACACACACACACCATAATTACAAATGTTTATCCCTTCCAGCCTGTTTTTTTATTGTTTTTTTTTTACTTAGTGTTGATTTTCTGTTCGTCGGTTTACGCTCCCTTATGCAGCTCTCCTAGAAATATTTGTCCCCGAGCCACACAGCCGCATTTACTTGAACAAATTAGTTATTATTGATATAAAAATAATGATAATAGTAATAATAATAATTACACTACTACTAATAATAATAGTAATAATAAGAGTAA
This sequence comes from Eriocheir sinensis, assembly GCF_024679095.1. NCBI lineage: Eukaryota > Metazoa > Arthropoda > Malacostraca > Decapoda > Varunidae > Eriocheir > Eriocheir sinensis. The sequence continues at coordinate 495,784 of NC_066518.1, read as the reverse complement.
TAATAATAACAGTGCCGAAATATTATAGGAAGGCCTTGAATGAATGCGTTTTCTCCAGGCTCACTTCAGATACGTTTTCTGTGCAATAGTTTTCTTTTGAGAGAGAGAGAGAGAGAGAGAGAGAGAGAGAGAGAGAGAGAGAGAGAGAGAGAGAGAGAGAGAGAGAGAGAGAGAGAGAGAGAGAGAGAGAGATTCAGTAGTTTAAAAGTAACAATAAAATGGTATATTTATAGGACTTTCTCTACATCACGTTGCTCACTGAAAACTTGATGATAATTTATTTGAGGGCAGACGAAGAAAAAAAATAAACTGGCAAAGAAAATTATGAAAAAAAGCTCATTGGTCGGATAAATAAACATGCGGTTCATAAATATAGTTCTTTGAAAAGTGAATGGGGAAGAATTGTGTTGAGAGAGAGAGAGAGAGAGAGAGAGAGAGAGAGAGAGAGAGAGAGAGAGAGAGAGAGAGGTTCATTAATTAATAGGTACGGGAAGTGAAATCTGTCAGGTGTGTCGAAGGAACGAGAGTGAGGCGTAACAAACACCCTCCATTTCATAGCAGAGGTGGTGGTGGTGGTGGTGGTGATGGTGATGATGGTGGTGGTGGTGGTGACTCTAACAGACAAGGTGGTGCAATAATTAGTCTGCTACTTCTTCATTTTCTGTCTTCTTTCTTTCTCTTGGGCGTCAGTTTCAGAGCGTGATGGTGGCGGGGACGGCGGAGAATCGAACAGCCAGGGTGGTGCAGGATGTGGTATGTTTTTTTCTTGGTTTTATTTTATTGTCAATCTTTCTCTTTGGCGTTGATTTCAGAGGGTTGTGGTGACGGTGGCGTTGGTGGTGGAGTATCCGACAGACATTGTGGTGGAAGAATTAGTCTGTGTTTTTCTTGGGTTCATTTTACTGTCATTTTTTCTCCTGGGTGTCGATTATAGTGGGTGGTGGTGACGGTGGTTGAGTATCTGACGGACAGTGTGGTGGAAGAATTAGTCTGTTTTTTCTTGGTTTCATTTTACTGTCATTCTTTCTCCTGGGTGTCGATTTCAATGGGTGGTGGTGACGGTGGTTGAGTATCTGACGGACATTGTGGTGGAAGAATTAGTCTGTTTTTTCTTGGTTTCATTTTACTGTCATTCTTTCCCTTGGGTGTCGATTTCAGATGCAATATATGATCTGTTTCTGGCAGAGTCGGTCGCGCCACCCGGCCACCTGCTTTGTTATTGACCACCTGGACCCCTTCCAGCTGGGACAGACCCAGCTGAAGGGAGCCTCGGACCTCTTGCAAAGTCCCTTCTCGTCCCATACCCTTTGGCACCCCTTCGCTTCTCTTAATTCCCCTTCATTTTCTTCTTCTTCCTTTCCTTTCCTTCCCTTCACTATTCTTACCTTCCCTTTCATTCCCTTTATTTATCTTCCCTTTCCTTCACTTCCCTTTCCATCATTTCCCTTCCCTATCCTCCTCTACCCAACCCTTCCCTTCTGTCTCGTCCTCTTTCTTTCACATTCCCTTTACTTCTCTTTTCTTCCCATCCCTCCACCTACCGTTCCCTCCATCCCCGTGCTTCCCCTTCCCTTCCCTTCACCTCCTCTCCCTCCCTCCCTCTCTCCCTTCGCAACGTCAATATACGCAACACACACACACACACACACACACACACACACACACACACACACACACACACACACACACACACACACACACACACACACACCGAGAGGAAGGTATGGAAAGACTTGGTAATAATGTTTTATATCCTCATTCCTAAATAGACTATTGTTCTCTTTTTCTTTTTCTTTTCAGTTTTTTTTTTTTCACTCTAATTGTAATGTTGTCACAAACTTCTGGAGAAACGATATTTCCTTCCACATCGACTGTTTATGGACAACAAAACCTACATTTAGTTTAGGTCGTAGCACATTGTAAATATGGATTCACTATACGCATGGAGACATTGCTGCTATAGTGAGACCCAAAACGATATAATATACCATACTTAATTAAGATTCGTTTGTTGTTCCATCTTTATTTTTTTACTGCTTTTTTGTTTCATTTCAAATACGAATATATGAGAGACTTACTCAAGACACATGAACACGAGAGGAGGACAGCCTATGCAGACGAGTCTTGAGGCCACCCTGAGTTGGGCTCACATGACGCCGTCGCACAATGGTCTTCTCTAAAAGATTGTGTTAGCTTGTAAAGCATGATAATAAAAAAGCGTTTTGTAGCAGATGATAATAATCAGGCATATGTAAAGCCCTAAACCTCGCCTAAACATTGTGACACAAATCCGAACAGCAAATTGTACCACACATTCCACTTCTGTACCTGATGCCTACATACCAGTGCCTTACAAACTATTCAGTTATTATTTTCCCTAAACATAAGAATATCTACAGGCAGGGCCACGGTGTCGCAGCAACAGTTTGCTCCGAGAGTCATTGCATTGTGACGTCACGCGAGCGCGAGACTTGAACTGGCTGGGAGGTCTACACCCACGCCTTGAGCAGAAATGTCTTGTTCAGGCCAGCCAAAACACACTTGTTAGCTCAGTTTACAAAGTTAAAGGCTCTCATCGCTCTCATAACACTCTCTCCCTCTCAGCGTCACTCGAAGTCTCTTCCTCAATGACCTCAGACACAAGGTGACCCAGAGTGCCCTTGCTCACGATGGACATCTTTCTTGGAGGCAAGTCGCGAACATATTTTTCATTGACATTGGAAAGGTGTCCAGAGCAGAGTCCTTCGTCACTGTCAACCTCAGCAGACCGTTTCTCTTCTTTCCTAGATTTTCGGCTTCCCAGACGCTCAAATCTCAGAATGCAACACTTCCTCGCCTTTCGCTCCCCCTTGCTGCTTGCGTAGCTGCCTTGCCTTTGCCTTTTGTTCTTGAGTGTCGTGAAGCTGCCTAATCTGCGGCCTGAAGTAGCGGAGGTGCGCTCAGCTGGGGAACGCCGTGCTTGCTGCTCGGCGCTTTGCCTGTAGGAAAGAAAAGATTACCTACTTTTCACACAAAAATTTCCCTTTCCTTCCACTCACCCCTGACAAGTCATTCACTCTTCACGCACCTGCGCTGGGCGACGGCGGCGCTTGGCGTCGAGCCAGTCGATTTAACAGACCACATGTACCGGGTGACACCTTGGCCGCGGGTCAGGACCAGCGAAGACTGTTGAGAAAAAGATAAGAGAAAAGCTTAAAAAGAACAGCAAATAATAATTAGAATGTTTAGTCTTTTTACTTCTACTTAGGCCTAGGCCCTAGAAGCTGATGTGTGTCGGAAATAACTGACAGTCTAATCAGTGTTATCACTCTTGATAGTGTGCGGGAAAACGTTGATTTATGATATTTCAATGGCTGGTAATCTTTGACCTCTATTTCTTTCATGTTATCTTACTCACATTTAAGTACAGGTATTTCCTGTTGAAACACTCGGCACTGATAGTAGGCTATTCTCCTGCTCGGAAGCCTTAAAATAGAATATAGAGATGCATGAGAAATGTTTCTAAAACAAGTGAAATTCTGAACAATTTCCCGTCCTCACCTTTCTTGTGAAGATGCAGGGAAAGGTGAGCCTGAAGGCGCGTCGGAAGTTTTGGTGAAGAAGGCCGTAGATGATCGGGTTGGCGGCGGGGTTCACGTAAATCATGTACTGCGACACTGTCACCAGCGCGTTGTAGTACTGTGCAGGGAGAATAAGAGCGAATGATGGCTTTTACAGGCATAAAGGTTGACCAGTTGTAAGGGCAAAAGGATATCAACATGGGAAATATGTGCAAGAAACACTCAAGAAATGAAAGTATCGACAATGGAAAATGAGATGCAAACAATTAATAAGCGTAGTGAAGAAAAAAAAGAAGACTAACATATTTTTTAAGTGAGGCACCTCTACAGTTAAACACTAAAAAACTAATCATTGCTTGGCTGGCCGATTTAAAATCACCGCAGAACATGTTGAGGTATATATACTATCAAACGCCATTTTATTAAAGCAACATTTTACTCTTACCTTTTCAGTTTCCTCGTCTTTGATCTGGCCGTTTTCGTCTAGGAAGCTGGTGTAAAAGATATTGAGGAGCTGAAGGGGAAGCCAGCACACCACGAAGATCACGACCACCAGAAACATCATCTTCACCACGCGCTTCTTGAGGTGAGTCATCACTGGGTGCTCTGCAGGAACAGTGAGTCATGTTTGATTTTCAACGAGCAGTGTGGTCATTACTCAGTTTTATCAAACCAGAACGTTTCACCTCACTGGCTGGGAGTGGGAACATAAAGGGCTTTCTCGTGATGTCTTAATCTGCTCTACTTCTGTATATATTTCAAATCTTACTCACCCCGTTTTGAGAGATTCTTGAACTTTGGGTGCCGGAAATAGACGAGGATAGTGGAATACGAGATGAGCATGATGGCAAGGGGCAGCCACGTCAGGCCCACCACCGCCACCATCCACCAAATGTACAGCTTCTCGTTCTCTCCGCAAATGGTCTGCACGCAGTCCTTCCAGATGTGTACCTGCGGTGTGGAGTCAGGCTCTGACCACTCGTTTATGTTAACACAACAGGCCTCATTCAACACCATTGTTAACAAGCGGTCTTGCAAAACAACTCTGAACCTTGTCGTTTACAGTACCGAGTTCTTGATGGAAGTAGCTCAGCATCGTAACTTAATTTAGTAATCGAAATTACCCTGAAGCACAACGCAAACGATGTTAAGTTAGCAAGCAGCACTGTTGATTTCTATATATTTCATTTATAATAAAAAGCTACGTCATGTCTGCGTTGTGGCACGAACTACAGTGTTTACGTAGCAAATTACTAACGTTAATTCCGTTGCATCTTTGTTAAACTTTCGTGACAAAAGGGAAATTGCATAGATCGATAGTATCGTCACATGTGACATTATCAATAACCCACCGTGAACACCCTGTAGAGGCCCCAGGGAAGAGCCAGCACTGCGGAGGACCCCCAGATGACGACGATGATGGCGAGGGAGTGCCAAGTCTTGAGGTGCGTGTGGAAGGGCCGCACGACGCCCATCATACGGTCAAAGCTGATGGTGGCCAGGGACGCGAGACTCACCAGCATCACCAGCACTGCGGGGCACAGAAAGACGAGGAACGGAAATAGAAAACATAGTGATTCCGAAAAGGAAGTACATTTCTCCAAAAAATATATATATGTTCACTGACCAGTTTCAACCAAATATATGAGTTTTTCGTACGAATGAAGAATCAACATTTTGTGACCACTGATGCACTTGAAATGTGCTTTGTTTGCTTAAGCTGTTCAGACAACAAATATTTCTCCTCAAATTAACATGTCCACCAACCACGGACAACAACAACAAGGAGACTCACTCTGAATGTATCCCTCCAAGTGGCACCAAAGTTCACCAAGAGGCCAGAACATGCTGGTGTCCCGGATGGTAAAGGGGATGGGCCCAGTCAGCGCGAGGATCAGGTCTGCCACCGACATGTTGAGGATGAAGTGGTTGACGGAGGTGCGGAGAAGAAGACGGTTCTTGGACAGAATGATGATGATGGTCAGGTTCCCGAGAACAGCCACGAGCATGACCAGCGAGGCGAACGTCCACCTCACGGCCAGCTCCCACTGTGGCCATGTCCTAAGGCTGTTGACGTCTGTGTAGTTGATTTCGCTGAAACAGATGATCTCGTCCTCGCTGTATTGGCAACAAGTCAGATTGCACGTTACAGGAAACGCATCCTCCAGCTCTTTTCCCTCGACGGCAGGCCACGTCAGGTTAGGTCGTGGCATCATTGTTAAGAGCTGTTGCAACTCCCTGACCTCTCCATCATCCCACTCGTTCCACGCCACCACAGACCTGCCGCGCACGTTGCGTGGGATACATTATAGACGTCGGAAAACACGCTCGCACTGGACAGATTTACTTATTTCAATTTGTTAAACTCTGTCAAGTATATCAAGGTAAAATGTGAAGAGATTCGATACGTTTTCAAAGGCTTGACCTTGTGTTTAAAAATCACTTTGAATATCCACGGAGAATTCACCAAATGGGTTTTCACTTTGATTCGAGAAATAAAAACTTTTACATGCGGTGAGAATTAATTACTCGTCAGCCAACCAGTAGAACTTTGCAATGTGGTATCCAAGGGCTGACTGAGGCGCCGCGCACATCATTGAAGCCTCGCATGTCTCCTCGGCTTATCAGTCCACTTCATTTATCTCTCTTAATACCACCGGATCATTCCCCTACCGCTGGATGCAAGGTTATTGGGTTTAAGTAATCCTGCTCTTACAGAATTAAGAAAAAAAAGAAAAAGAAATGAGAGAGACGTACGCGACACCGGAAAGAAAATGCAAAAGTTGTGATTAATTTTGGTGCCTGTCGCCAAAACAGATCACAGAGACCTGAAGACAACGATGACACGAGGATTCCCCGCGTTATCTTATTTAACCTACACGTGTCAAGGTACTTCGTTGCAAGCCGAAGGACGCGCCCGTGATCATGTGAGATGAAGATGACACGGCTCCCGTGTTTGTGAAAGGGGTGTATACGTACATGAAGGCATTCATATACATAAGTACATACGTGTTATACCATTATTTCATGTGTGTGTGTGTGTGTGTGTGTGAGAGAGAGAGAGAGAGAGAGAGAGAGAGAGAGAGAGAGAGAGAGAGAGAGAGAGAGAGAGAGAGAGAGAGAGAGAGAGAGAGAGAGAGAGAGAGAGAGAGAGAGAGAGCATTACGTAGCAATACAGACCACACAGGTTCTGTGGTGTTAGTGATCAGTGATGGGTCCAGAAGTGAAAGGGCGCGCCAAAAGTAAGTTTTGAGAAAATGCGCTTCTAAACGTGCTGCCTCGCACCGGGGCCGGGGAAGTTAGATTTGACGACTTCTTTACCTGCTCATTACTCTAACAAAGAGGCGAAATCACCGTCTCTTAACATAGAGAAAATTAGTTCGCTTATAGATAAAGGTGAAGTTGGAATCATAACCCACAGCTGCCCGTGGCCTCGGTGCTCATCTCCGTCGCATTGGACCATGAGGTTGTGATGGGTAAGAACCATTACCCAGGGACACAGGCCCAATGTGACACCCCCAGGTTTGGCCAGGTACCCATTCAACGATCAACCAGAAAGGGAGGCTGCACACTGGAAGAGCTGCACATCGACTACTCAGGCTGAGATTCGAATTCGGGCTTGCAGATTCGTAGTTAGGCACGTTAAGCGCTGCACCACAGAGACATGTACGTGCTTGTAAAAGTAAAGTTGGGAGCTTACGCTATAGCTGAGCGTGGCCGCGGTGCTCATCTCCGTCGCATTAGCCCTTTATCCTATGGTGAGAAGAACCCATAACCCCGGGACACAGGGCTAGTGTGACATTCGGGTTACCACAGTTTGCCTTCCCCAGGTTTCCTCAGGTACCCATTTATCGACCAGCCTGAAAGGGAAGAGGAACACCTGGATGAGCTGTACCCTGACTGCCGGGGCGGGATTCGAATCCGGACCCGCCGATTCGTAGCTAACCACGGTAACCACTGGACCACGGAGGTGCTTATGGTGGTACTTAAAATCCCGTTTTCTTTCGGTGCCAAATTAGCCCTTTTTATTCTGAATGTTTCCTATTTTTAAGAAAATTGAAGTAAAGAAGCTCACGGCGGAATTCCACCGGCAGGGCCGTACCCAGAGCTATAAAAAGGGGTGGGTGGTCTTTTTCCACTAAATATGAACCTTTGTAGCCACTTGAAGAGGGGCGAGTGGGAAGCGAAGCAAACCGGATCAGCCGATTCGGGTTTTGAGAAATTGACATTTCTGGGTGTATTTTCCTGCTGTGAAAATGAAAAACTGGGACTTTTCGTCCCAGTTTCCCAGAAAGTGGATTTACCAGCTAGAGGGGTCGTCCGACCCCTCCCTCCCCTGGGTACGGCTCTGACCAGTGTGCAAAGCAACAAGACACGGTCAGTTGTTAATTTACCAGCCTTGAACCCAAACAGTTTAGGTCACTGCACCCCCAATTTTGAGCAGCTCCGCGCTCATGCTACCAGCACCAGTTACCGTTCTACACTTCAACTCCTTCACAGCCTCTTCTACATCGCCAAGAGAGGTTGAGCCTCGTCAGTGGGTGGGTCAACATCCACCACTTGAACCCCAACGACTGGAGGCAGTCCACTTAGATGATTTGACATGTACAACTGCTCAAAGTATTCCTCCCAACGCTCCCGCCTCTCCATACCCGGCGTCTGTGTTTCGGATAGCAACGAGGCGAGTAATGGCTTGGACCGCAGCTTTTTCAAGGCTCTGTAAGCAGGGCAGGACTCTATCTATTTTGTAAAGAAAATGTCCTCTGAAGTAGTCGCAGGATTATGTTTCATTTGCTCATTGTTTCATCGTAATTAATAAAAGTTTAAGTTAGGGGCATACGCTATAGCTGCGCGTGGCTGCGGAGCTCATCCCCGTCGCATTGGAATTTGAGCCTTTGATGGGAAGAACCCATTACCCCGGGACACGGGCCAGTGTGAAGTCCGGGAATGCCACTGTTTACCTTCCCCAGGCTTACACAGGTACCCATTTATCGACTAGCCCGAAAGAAGGGAGGATGAAGAACTGGGTGTCCTGCACGCCGACTGCCCAGGCCGGGATTCGAACCAAGACGCGCGGATTCGTAGCTAGACACGCCAACCACTGCTCCACGAAGGCCTCTACAGAAAAAAAATATTTAATACATAAGTAACGATATTTATCATTCATTGAGCCTTTTTCAAGTTTGACACCGCCATAAAATCAGATTTTTTGTTTATAATCCATATTTGCATAAACAGGCGTGTACTGATGCTGCATTTCATTCCTCGGTTCCTTCGAGTACCCTGTTGACATCATAAACTAAAATTCCTATAAACTCCCCATCTCTCTCTCTGAGCCTGTTGAGTTACCAATCTGTATGTAGAGGGAGGGAGGGACACATACAAACATATACAAACAAAACTGTCGGAATGTGGAGTGATTTTAAATTCAATCAATTTACATTTTCTTATATATATATATATATATATATATATATATATATATATATATATATATATATATATATATATATATATATATATATATACACAATTTATTTACACAACAAGAGCAGATGTTCATATTTTTACAAAAAACAACGCCACTTCATGTAAACGGCAACCTTAAACCTTAAGAAAGTTAAGCTACAGGCCTATGCACTGTGTGACACATGTGTTTGGGTCGCGTTTTCATAATTAATGTAAACTGTAGCATTACAAAGAAAACGAAATACAAATCATGACAACCTTAGATATGAAAGTAGAAAAATATAGAATTACACGGGAAATATGACAAATATTTTGTTTGTTCCTCGTACTCAACAGGATTTGTGAACACCGATCAAAACCTTCCTGGTCCATCCTGCCAGACATTCTCAAGAGCCCAAATTTTCAGAATATAACACATTATTCTCCTGACTGAGAGCCAGGCCATCCTTGTTAGGCGAAAGGTAAACTATCATCAAGCGTTGTCCAAACACCTTGGGAAGGTGTCTTCTTCTGCTGCTGCTCAAGATCCGGTCCGCCATTCCTGAGAACAACGCCGCGCCGTTGAGTGAGAAAACAAGGTTACGTACATGCAATCTCTGCTTCAAACTCGGATACACCACTATTAAGGACAGGCTAATGGCGCCGCAATGAACGAGATTGATATGAAAGTCTACGCATTTCCATCAGCCTTCACTAAATCACGCGCACCATTATAGTAATGGTGGCACAGTTTGTGTTGAGATAAACTTCATTTTTTCTTTATTTTACGTCGCACTCGTCAGGAAAATGCACCGTCATCAAGACCACGTTATAAAATTCTTTCACTCTCGAGGTCACTGGAAGTCTCCTCCTCGATGACCTGCGTAATGAGGTGGCCCAACGCCCCCGTGCTGACGATGGGTATCCGCCGCGGCACCAAATCCCGCACGTACCGCTCGTTGCCCAGGGACGGACTCCGAGGAGCGGGCGGTGAACCCCTCAACTCGGTGTTCGCGGATACGACGTGAGAATCCGGCAGTTGAGTTTGTCCGGAATCTTGCTCAGAGTTTCCTTCCATATTTTCCTCCATGATTGGCTCGATGACGATGGAAGCTGCGAGAGCGGCTGAGCAGACGACTGCGGTGGGCGTGTGCTCCCTTGCTCTCCGGCTCCTGTCTGAGAGATGATCCCTGAAGAACACAAAAACACGTGTCACCGATGTATGGGGGAACACACACACACACAATCTCTCTAACAAACCCGTAACCGTGATCCCGCAAGTACCACCACCTGTATTACCAAGCCTCTAGATAACTTAAAAATCCTTAGTTTCAATGCGCGTAGCCTAAGAAACAAATTTGATGAACTGAGATGTCTTGCTTTAACAGAAAATTTTGACATAATTGCTATAACCGAAACATTTATCGACACCACAAATATTGATTTAAGTTCCGAATACAACATAGATGGCTACAGACTCTTCAACAAAGAACGTGAAAACAGAAGAGGCGGTGGCGTCGCCCTTTATGTCAAAAGCTATTTGCAACCCACCGACAAAACACCGGGAAACAGTAACGTTGAACATTTGTGCGTGCGAGTAAACATTGCAAAAGTCAATTTAAATATATCTGTCACCTACAGACCTCCCGGGCAATCACTCGATGACGACCTTGAAATGTACAGCGTCTTAAGGCAGTCACTTAATAACAACGACTCACTGATATTAGGAGACTTTAACCTCCCCATATCGACTGGGCGACACTGTCAGGTACAGAAGGCGAGTCACATAGAATGATCGAATTTCTAGAAGAAAATTATCTAAGCCAAATGGTTTCTGAGCCAACTCGACAAAATAATATACTCGACCTTGTTATAACGACCCAAGATAACCTTGTCAGTAGTGTCACGGTAGGAGAACACCTCGGTTCTTGCGATCATAAATTAGTGCGCGTCGACATTAAAGCTCAATCATCAGTGACTGAAAATAAAGTAAAGGTGCCCAATTTCAAAAGAGCTAACTTCGTAGAAATCCGACAAAAACTAACAGAAATACAACTATCAGATGACGGCAACGTAGAGGAAGCCTGGCTAAGCCTTAAAAATCACTTACTCACTCAGCAGAACACATTCGTCCCCTTGTGCGAGAAGCGAATTAACACTAATAAAAGCCCACAGTGGTTTAATAGCGAAATTAAACAATCAGTCAATGAGAGAAAATTGTTTTACAGGTTAAAGAAAGAACAAAGCACGCCCGAGAACATTAGACTCTATAATGATGCCAGGCGACGAGTAAAAAGACTAGTAGGTCAGGCAAAGCGTAGATATGAAGAAAATATTGCAGCCAACTGTAAAATAACCCGAAATCTTTCTTCAGTTACATAAACAACAGAAAGGCGATCAAAAGTGGTATTGGACCTTTAACAAACAGCGACGGTGCACTAGTGACTGACAGCCAACACATTGCAAACCTCTTAAACAATTACTTTTCCTCGGTGTTTAATACTAACAGTCTTCCTCTCGCTGCCACCAACACCAGTACTATTGTAAATCTCGAGCATGCATTGCCTAATTTTGAAATAACAACCGATGAAGTCCTTAAAGCTCTCCATTCACTTAAAACAAATAAAAGTCCTGGACCTGACAAAGTATATCCAACTCTGCTGAAAGAAACGAAGAGCGAAATACTCTCCTCCCTCACAACCGTATTCAATATGTCCTTGCGACAAGGCATCGTCCCTTCAGATTGGAAAAAGGCTAACGTGACACCGATTTTCAAGAAAGGAGACAAAAAGTACCAGGTAATTACAGGCCCATTAGTCTAACTTCGGTTGTAGGTAAGCTACTTGAGGGCATAATTAGAGACAAAATTGTGAGTTACCTTGAAAGCCACTCATTGATTGGGGACTCACAACATGGCTTCCGAAACAAAAGATCCTGCCTATCAAACCTATTAACCTTTTATAACGACCTCTTCACTGTTTATGACGTAACCAAATCACTGGACGTAGTCTATCTTGATTTCAGAAAGCGTTTGATAAAGTCCCGCATCATAAATTACTTTACAAATTAAAGCAAATAGGTATTGACGGTCAAGTAAACCAATGGATCGCGAATTGGTTGAGCAACAGACAACAAAGAGTAGTGATTGACGGATTTAACTCAGAGTGGGCGCCTGTCACTAGTGGCGTCAGGGCTCGGTCCTTGGCCCAGTGCTCTTCATTATTTACATCAACGACGTGGATGTTGGACTCAATAACCGCATTAGTAAATTTGCAGACGACACAAAGATTGGTAACTCGGTTCTCACTGACGAAGACAGGCAAAGCCTCCAAGAGGATTTGCACAAAATTTCAGCTTGGTCGGATAGATGGGAGATGCCCTTTAACGTAGACAAGTGCCAGGTCCTTCAAGTTGGAACGAGGAATAAGAAGTTCGAATACGAAATGCGCGGCGTTAAACTCAAAAGCGTTCAATGCGTCAAAGACTTGGGGGTCAAAATCGCGTCAAACCTCAAATTCTCACAGCAATGCATCGATGCAGCAAATAAAGCGAACAGAATGTTGGGCTTCATTAAAAGAAACTTTGTATTCAAGAATAAAGATGTAATACTCGCTCTACAACAGTTTAGTCAGACCCCACTTGGAATATGCGGTACAGTTTGGTCCCCCATGCAAAGGATATTGCTAAATTAGAAGGTGTTCAGCGTCGGGCAACGAAATGATCCTTCCTTGCGCAACAAATCCTACGAAGAAAGGCTTTCTATCCTTAACATGTTCTCTCTTGAGAAACGTCGCCTCCGAGGAAAATTGATCGAATGTTTTAAAATACTTAATGGTTTCACGAATGTAGACAGATCAACATTGTTTATGATCGATGACAGTCTGCGCACGAGGAACAATGGCGTAAAACTCAGATGTAGACAAGTAAATTCAGATTGCACCAAATTTTTCTTCACCAACGTTGTAGTGCGAGAATGGAATAAGCTTCCACCATCAGTGGTCCAGTGTAACACGATTGACTCCTTCAAAAATAAGCTCGACCGTCACTTCCTTCAACTTAATATCAACTAGAGTAGAAATGCAACGTTTTGGAGTCTTCTGATTAATGTAAAATCACTTAGGTTTAAGGACAGACCACCAAGTCTGGACCATGGGTCTGTGTGGTCTGATTTTCTATGTAAATCTGTAAATCTCTCTCTCTCTCTCTCTCTCTCTCTCTGTGTGTGTGTGTGTGTGTGTGACAAGCCGATGGCCTCACCAAGCATCACCCCAGTGCGGCACACACTCCAGGCTAGACCACCGCCACTCACCTGCCCATGGACATCACGTTGTTGTACGCGATGGAGGTGGAGCGCATGGACCACACGTAGTTCTGGCGGCCCTCGCCACGCGTCAGCACGAACATCGACTGCTCAGGGATGAAGAGGAAATTGAAACATCTTACAGCCATGGTATATTATCCCTTCATCTCTGGGGGTCGAGATTACAGTTCTATAATATCTCAGAAAGAACCCTGTATTATTGAAAATGTTTTGTGATTGATATGTCCATACAAATTTCCAGAGCTTCGTAGGAGAAATTATAGAAAGGGAAAAGGTTATTCATTTATATTACTCCAACTTATTTTAATCGATATGTGAGAGAATTTTGACGACGTGTTAATGAAGTATGAATATTTCAAGAAATTATAAATTCAGAGGGCACCTGAGTACAGTGGCACAAACAAAGAAATGCTTCCATTGTTGACCCTTCGCTATTTTCTAACTCTGGTGAAGGCCTACCTTTCATAAAATGGTGAAATCATAATGTTTACAGTCTGAATCTACCGAGAGGAAGTTTCTTTGATGCATTACTATGTCTTACCACCCGCCATATGTGCTGCGATACGAATAGCAACGTTCTGCTTATTGCGCAGGAAAACTTACGGTGCGAACATTAGAATTTTTAAGATCTGGTATTGCTTGATGTTCTATGAAGATGCGAGATGGCTGTTACTGAAAAACAGGCTTCTTTTCTCAGCTTTTCAGAGTTGAAATGTCTCTGCCATACAACAAATTGTTACAGCTATACCTTTAATAAGTACAAACTAACTACAAATCCATTCACTGTCCATATGCAAGTCGCTGTTAGGCAGTGGAGGTGACAGCCAAATTATCTTTATTACCTTATGGTTATAGAAGCAAGGGAAGGTGACGCGGAAGGCCCGTCGGAAGGTCTGGTGCATGAGGGCGTAGATGATGGGGTTGATGGCCGCGTTGGTGTACATCATGTAGTGGGAGAGCGTGAGGAGGATGTCGTGGCTCTGTAAGGAGAGTTCAAAGAGTCGATAAGAGAAATATTGCATCCTGCAGAGAAGGGTCGGCACGTGTCTCAGAGACTTGAGTTGCTATAGCATTACACACACACACACACACACACACACACACACACACACACACACACACACACACACACACAAATAAAATTAACTATTAATCGTCCAATTATCTTATAAGCGATAGGGGGAGGGAGCAGGACACAAAAAGGTAAGAGGGTTGAGTTGTCAGGATAATTATTTCAGTCATCTTCAGTAAAGAGATAAACCCTCTTGCTCACCCTTCGTGCTTTTTCGTTTTTGAACTGGGTGTTGTCATCCAGGAAGAGATTATTGCAAATCTTAAGTAACTGGAACGGCAGCCAACAGATCGTGAATGCCACCACGACCACGAACATCATAAGCACGACTCTCCGCTTCAGGTGCGTGAGGGCGGGGTGTTCTAGGCGGCAGAAAAGGACACAGTCAAAGTAATATTCCTTCTTAATACTATGATACTGGTCTGTAATGTGTTACTTTTAAATTCCCTTCATTGTAACAATCGTTATGGTGCAGGAGAGCTATGATATTGCTGTTTCTTGCGATGGAGCGACCTAGAAGAAAACACCTGAAAAAATAGCTCGGCGAGAAAGGAAATGCCGCTAAGTTTATATTCAGTTATATAGCGTGCAGTAAAAATGACAAGAGAAAACATGCTTTATTTAAAGAATGAGATGAATGCGAGAAAAATCAACTAAATCCATGCTGGGGAAAAATGGATTTCTGGGAGTCCATTTCGTAACCGCCAACAAAGCCGCCTGTTTTTGTGGCGAGAACGTCGTCTTAAATTAACTTGAATATTAAGAATAGTGCTATTACTCACCTTTATTTCTACTAGCCTTAAATTTATGAGTTCTGAAGTATACTAAGATGGTGGTGTAGCAGACGATCATGACCAGGAGCGGCAGCCACGTCAGGCCGATCATGTTAATCATCCACCAGACGTGCATCTTTTTCACGTCCTCGCCGCACGTCGTCTCGTCGAGGTCCTGCCAGTGGTGTACCTGTAACGACATTCAGTTCAGTCCTTGATATTCCTTTCGTGAAGGCGCTCTCCCCAGCACGCCCAACGAAGAGCTTTCCCTACCGTATATATTCTGTAGACAGCGAAAGGCACAGCGAGCAATGCCGACACGGTCCAGATGATGAATATGATGGCGATGGACTGCCAGGGCTTGATGTGGTTGTGGAAGGGCCGCACGACACCCATCATGCGGTCACAGCTGATGACGGCCAGGGACGTCACGCTCACCATCATCACCAGCACTGTGGGGTACATACAGCGTCTATGTATATGTTCCATAACTCTGTCGTCCTCAGTAGGACTTCCTCAGCATGATTTTGTTAGAGGTCAGCCCTTTATCCGGTCCTCGGCGTGAAGATGGAAATGCAATACCTCTCACTGGCTTCTCTAAAAGGGCTGTAAGGCAAAGTACAGTGAAGTAAAGAAGCCATTGCCAACTCTGCTTTATGTACAGCGAAACAAAGCTATTCTGCTGCAAACCTGGCATCCCCACCTTCTCCTCGTCGTCATGTTATAAATATTATACGAAAGTGAGTGACTTCAGGCATCCAGTGACATGTGACCATTTTAGTGATATAACTAAGCACGCGTGTCGACTCAGTCACTTCGTCTTTTGGTGGAAATATATGAATAAATTTTGATACTTGGTAACCCCAAAACAGTCCTTCATAAAAGATTAGGCTGTTGTGTTTACAAAGGCCAAGCCCCGCCCACAAATACAAGATACGGTCACATAGACAAAGATGGAGTGAATTTATAGTTTGTCTGTCTGTCTGATGCAGGCACAGATAGATTGTATAGATATAATCTTTCTGTATGTGATCGGATCTGTGTGACTTATGTGATCTGCAGAGCACCCTTGTTCATAGGTTCAGGGTTAGAAGTGACCGTCTACCACAAAAGAAACAGACTGGCCTGAAAGGAAACTGGAGATGGAAGTACAGAGAGAGGAATAAAATCAATAGGAAGGTAGTTTAGAAAGTTAATATGTGTGCCGAATGTGAAAACTTTCGAGATTTCTAAAGAAAAAGGCAAAGGTGGGTGCATAAGCTATAGCTGCGCGTGGTTGCAGTGTTCATCTCCGATCCGTTGGCCCTTTGAGCCCTTCGGGGCACTGTGATTGCCACAGTTTACCTTCCCCAGGTTTCCCAAGGTACCCACCTATCGACTAGCTCGAAAGGGAGGATGAACAGGTGGGTGATCTGCACGCCGACTGCCAGGGCCGGGATTCGAACCCGGGCCCGCGGAGTGGTAGCCAGACATGTTGACCACTACACCACGGAGGAGCAGGAGTATCCTTAGAGTTGCCTTAGATCTCTTAGGCAACAGTACTTAAACAGGAAAGACAAAAAGATTTTCAAATGCAGAGGCGAAAGAATGTGACCGGGCAAGATGTTGACAAGAAGCATAGTTTCTTTTAGGAAAATAAGAGGAAATCCATCAGGAAATGATGATTTAGGTCAGAAAGGGCATAGATAACAGCAGTAGTAACAGCTTCAATTTCGGGCAAAGTAAATCCAAAGAGGAATTTTCAAAGAAAGATTGAGTGAAGAGTTCAGTTTTAGGAACAGATGTGACGGGATTAAGGAGAGGTGGGGAAGTTGATGTAAATTTGTTGAAGATATATTTAACTAGATGCAAGAAGCTTCAAGAACAATTAGTTCATAACATTTTGGCATTTTCTACTGATGAAAGAAGTTTTTAAGTCGAAGAATATTTTATTCACACTCTTTCTATTATCCCTCATAATTTTATCTGTCATTTTTGTTGTTGTTTTCTTTATCATTGAATTATTATTATTATTGTTACTTTTTATTATTATTATTATTATTATTATTATTATTATTATTATTATTATTATTATTATTATTATTATTATTATTATTATTATTATTATTATTATTATTATTATTATTATTATTATTATTATTATTATTATTATTATTATTATTATTATTATTATTATGTATTTATTTATTTTACTGTCATTAGTATTTCTGCCATCATCATCATCCCCATCATTATCATAACCCTTATCATTTTTTCACTAGTAGCATTGGAAATAGTCACAATTCATTACCGTATTATTCTAGAACATTCTGAGAAGGAAGCATATCACGACCTCGTTGGTCCAGTCCTACCACTGTTTGTTTCATAAGTGAAATCTTTTTTCCATTTTATAACATATTTTAACAACACTTATATTTTACATGTACTTCAAACCCTCGGTCTGTCTTTTTTTTGTATAAGCCATACTCGAAACAAATGGCATAACTGCTACCCGAGGGAAAATAAATGTTTTGAAAGTCTACTCGCAAATGTAGCTACACATAGTTCAAGTGATGAAATGAGAGGTTCGGAAAACTCACAGACACGTTTAGGGTTGCCTCTCTCGGTGTTACACAAAAAGATTCATTTTTAAATCTGAGATGGGGCACGTATGCGATCATATATATGGCATCATACTGTGTAGGGCTACACCACATCAGTTCAATTACGGACAGTCAATAAGCATGAGTTTCTTTGGGTCACGTAAAGTGAAAAGAAAAGGATGACCAAGATGTTACTTACCTTGTATGTATCCTTCCAGGTGGCACCAGGCCTCCCCGAACACCCAAAAGTACGCGGTGTCACGTATTGTGAAGGGGATGGGCCCGGCCAGCCCGGTGATCAGGTCCGCCACCGACATGTTGAGAATGAAATAGTTGACGGAGGTGCGGAGCAGGAGGCGGTTCTTAGCCAATATGATGATGATGGCCAAGTTCCCCAGGACGGCCACGAGCATGATCAGCGGGGCGTAGGTCCAGCGCAGGGCCAGCTCCCACGTCTCAGGGTACGTGATGTTGGCTCGGTCCGTGAAGTTGTATTCATTGAAACACATCACATTTCCGGATGACATTTGACAACACGTTTCGTTACAGTTTAAATCTCTTGCCTCAATATCAATCATTTTTTCACTGGTTCTCTCTCGCTTCTAAGAAATATTTACAAATTTCGTCTGTTTTTTATCCTCCATTTTCCCAACGATGTTCAGATTTTGGTGTACACATCATTGTGGAGACGATACAGAACTGCTGCCGTGTGGCCTCTTGGTTCACATTCCTTGTTGTAGTGGATGAGGAAGTACTGACTAAACGTGCAGTAATCAGACAACTATAAAAATTTTCAGCGTTAACTACTATTGTATAAAGTCACACTTTATGTATATCATTGGGAGGGAGATTGTTCTTTAACTTTTCTTAAACGTTCGTGTCAGAGGAAGGAAGCGGACACAGTCATAGTTCTTGCCACACTGCCACTCGAATCCGTCTTGTTGGCTGATCACCCTCTGGGCCTTATCATTCAAGGCTCCTTGGGAGGGTCAGCAGACCAGACTCTCATGTCATCCCAGCAGTAATCAGCAGGATTTTAAGAAAAAAATGTTGCCCTATCTATGCCATAACTTCAAGATTCCAGCAGGCGAATTTAGAGGATCGTTGTGTATTGAAGATGCTTCTTAAATCACAAAGACGCTGGAGATCATTAAGATATGAGACGGCACTGATAAGATGAATATCCGCTGTAATCACTATCACCCATTCTCAACTTACCACCCCCTCCACCTCCACTCGCGTGTCTCCCCTGCCGGCGGGGCAATGAAGACAGTGAGCAGATGTGTGGGCATACCGCGAACAGACAACCAGGTACAAAGGTTATTCATCGATTGCATGGCATTGCATGGCACTCCTAAAGAAGAGTTACACACTTAGTGATCCCCGTGTTTCCGGTCAGTAATACAAATAATGATGAGGGGCATGCAGAAATCTGTCATTTGATGAACCGTATACATGGGCCAGCAATGAGTAACAGGCACATTCTTGCCCTCTTTTGCTGATAAATCACAAATTCTTGACAAAAATTACGACATATTTTCTGTTATCTGTTCACAATCACTGATAAAAAATAGATTATTGAATATTTCCATGAACTAGTAGAAAAGGGCACAGCATTATCTTTCATTACGGCGTCCAAACAAAAAAAAATAGTGCAATGAGCACGACTTTAGCCACCATAATTATGTTTCCAGAGAGGCGTTGTTGTTTGCAAGTGATAAAAGAAGAGTAACCTTTGAACGCCCTTCCCGGTGGGAGTGAAGGTGCCGGGACACAGGCACGGCCGTGTGTTGATGGTGTTAACTGCAGGGCGGTGGCCTCGAGGTCCATTTGGGTCATACGCTATTGGTGCGCGTGGGCGTTGCCATCCCCACCTGAGGCGAGTCACGTAATGAATTATTTATCAAGGTGAATGGCGACAACACTGATTCCTTCTACCACAATGCTGTTGTCAGTGTTTACATAATAATAAAACTAGAGGCAATAATGATAATCATAATTATGATAATAGTAACAATTACAATAATGATGGAAGGAATAACAGCAATAGAAATTAGAATAATAAGAATACGAATCAGAATAAGAATAACTAACAATAACAATAACAATAACAATGAATTAATAGATGTACAGTAATTTATAAATGAGGAAAAAATTGGAAGAGTTATAGGAGTATTCAGACTCTCGAATCTGTAAAAACTTGCATACAAAAATCGTTCACACACACCACACGAACATGAGTCAGGCCGTCACACTGCGGCGGAGTCGATCACTGTTATTGTGTACCGTTGTCCCACACCAAGGAAGGCACAGTCGTGTGAGACCTCTGCCCTGTTTTTAGGGGATAACTAAACTCTGACTTTCGTATTAGGAATGATCTCGTGATAAGGGAAGGGCAGCGGATACCATGTCTGCCCCCCGATATCACACACACACACACACACACACACACACACACACACACACACACACACATTAAAGAATAATGAAAAGGAACTCATTTTTCCGTATATTTATGACTAGAGTAAAAGTAAGAGAGTGAATACTGTGATAAACGTGGATGTAGTATGATATTAAAAAAAAAAAATACTACGTGAGACGGAAAGAATTGAGGAGATAGTCAAAATTTGCGGATGAAGAAGACTTTGTGTAACTTAAAGTAAAATGGATTGAAAATAATTTAATAACAAACCAAAATTTGTCGCAAATGATGAAGACGAAGTTCATTGGCAAAAGACAATGGGACCAGATGAGGTGCGGGAAGCTTCATGTAATCAAAATAATTGCCTTCGTCTTTTCCTTTTCTTAACCGAAAGGATAAGATTAGCTGTCCTTACCCTTGTGTGTGGTGTAGTGCGTGGTGGAGGTAGGACTGGTGGTGGTGGTGGTGATGGTGGTGGGATTGGTAGTGGTGGTGGGAGTGGTGACCGGGTGGTGGTGGGGATGGTGGAGTGGAGGAGGAGAGGGTAAGTGGTAGTGGAGTTGGTAGTGGTTGTGGTGGTGGTGGTGGTGGTAGCGGCAGATTGGTGTGGCAATAGTGATTGTGGTCTAGTTAAAGTGTTGGGTGTTGTTGTTGTTATTGCTGCCGTCACTATTGTTGTGTTGGTGATGATGACGATGATGATGATGGTTAAGATGTTGATAGCACCATTTTAATTTCGTAGTTGTTGTTATTGTTGGTGTTATTGTTATTGTTTATGGTGGCGGTAGTAGCAGGGACGGTTGTGCCTTCCGACCTCGCATACTAAGATACGGAGTGTCGAGTGCCGGTTATCTTGTGCCAGATACTGCCTCTGTCGTGCCACTCATACCTGGAAAGGCAGAGTGCCAATAGTCCCACGCACACACATGCACACCTCTTGACAGTGATAGAGAGGAGTGAGTAAATACGACAGCAGAAAACAGTAGCAGTAGAAAGTAGTAGTGGTAGCAGCAGCAGCAATATGATCACTATTATCATCATTATTCGTGTAGATATTATAATGATAATTGTGACTGGAAACTCCTACCCGTGGCGGGGGGCAGGATTCCAACCCGCGCCCCCATGGACGCGGCGACGACAACGTTAACCACTCATGTTTAAAGTCTATATAAACCTATCAAAATTCTCTCTCTCTCTCTCTCTCTCTCTCTCTCTCTCTCTCTCTCTCTCTCTCTCTCTCTCTCTCTCTCTCTCTCTCTCTCTCTCTCTCTCTCTCTCTCTCTCTCTCTCTCTCTCTCTCTCTCTCTCTCTCTCTCTCTCTCTCTCTCTCTCTCTCTCTCTCTCTCTCTCTCTCTCTCGTTTATCTACGTGTCTATCTGTCTTTTTTATGACTCAGATCTGTATTGCATAATCTGTGTTATGCTTTCAAACTCTACTTATCGTTGTAATGTTTTAATGAATTCATGTTTATCTCGCCCCCTCCCTCCCCCCCCCCCCCTCTCCTCCTCGGCACTCCGTTGATACGGGGACCCACAGCGGCACGACCCCATGCTGAGGCGCCTTATCTTGATCTCTTGATAATTTCTCCTGGCCTCCCACTGCCCGCCCTCTACAGCGCACAATGTATGTAAGTGAATCATCTTTTCTATAGCGTTTGCCTTACTGTGACGGAACTGTTCCCCACCGTTGTTGTTGTTTTCTTTCTTTAAATATTGTCGAGCTGCTCGCCTAAAATTTATAATCTTTTAAGTGTGTGCACTACTCACATGTGTATAAATTGTGAAACATTAATCACAGTCTTTTGATCCTTCTCTCTCTCGGAAATCCCATTGATGATAAGCATTGCTCATCTTGGATATGCCCAAAGATAATTATCAGAGGTCTTTTTTTTTTGTTTGTTTGTTTTTATGATGTATTTGCGAAACTCATCTTGAAGAGGCCAGACACAGGAAGTTCCTCTTGCATCAGCTCTAGGTGCGGGTTTTTTCTTATAATAAAAGAGGCAGAGCAAGGGTCGAACATCTTTTTTTTTTTAAGTTGTAAGTTGGGAGCATACGCTTTGGCTGCAGCCTGCAAAAAAAATGGAGAAACGAGAGAAATTATCAATTTAGTTGCATGTTTACGTTGATACGTTTCTCTTGAAAGAGTTTAAGTGGTACAGGAATGAGGTACCATAGTGTAAGGAAGTCTGTGTCAGAATTTAACAGTGAAATGAGTTAAATAATGTATATGTAGGTTTACTCGTATGTTAGAAGGCTGGAGAGCACAGAAGTGAGCCAGAATACTGTAGGTGTGACCGCGGGAAGGGTGGCGGCATGCAAAAAAGCAATTAGCATGAAGATAGCGATAAAAGATGGCAAGGGAGCAGCAAGGTAATGTTTATTTTTAGTATAGTTTCGAGGAAGAGATTCTTGCATTTATTTGTCTGAAATTTATCACAACTGTTAATTTATTCTTCAGGGCAACCGCATTTACTTAGATGGCTGAGTTGGAAATACACCATTCCCTTGTGTCTTTTTTCATATATATAATTATGCTGCCACTCACGTCAGTCATTAAAAGCATTAAGCAAACCAAGTGGAAGGTGTTATTTAGGTTAAAGTAGATGAGCCAAAAATTAGTTTGCAAAAAGGCTACTGGTTTAATGGTTGTGTAGCTAAAGCAAATAAGAATGAAGAATAGTCTTGTGTATCCTTATGCGTATCCCATTATCTAGCACACACAGGGAACTAAAAGCATCGCATTACCACTTTTGTTTCCTATCTCGTGCAGGTTTCCAAGAGGTTCACACATATCAAAGGGGGTCACTCATGTCAACCAACCCGGATAGGAAGAGGAACAACTCGAGAGAACTTTGCCCTGCCTGACCCCCGGCCTGTGATCGAACCGAGGCCAGCGCACAATATCAATTAATAACGCCTGCACAACCCCAAAAGGAAGTGAGGTAATAAGTCATGGAACTAACACTAGTGAGGAGTTTCACCTTGTTAGTGGGGCAAGAAATCGATGTGTCACCTTGTGTTATGGCGCTCCAGGGACACTTTTTGACACATTCATTGAGTGTCCCCTGCTCGGCCTTGGATTCTGATGCTCTCTCTCTCTCTCTCTCTCTCTCTCTCTCTCTCTCTCTCTCTCTCTCTCTCTCTCTCTCTCTCTCTCTCTCTCTCTCTGTCTCTCTCTCTCTCCTCTCTCTCTCTCTCTCTCTCTCTCTCTCTCTCTCCTCTCTCTCTCTCTCTCTCTCTCTCTCTCTCTCTCTCTCTCTCTCTCTCTCTCTCTCTCTCTCTCTCTCTCTCTCTCTCTCTCTCTCTCTCTCTCTCTCTCTCTCTCTCTCTCTCTCTCTCTCTCTCTCCTCTCTCTCTCTCTCTCTCTCTCTCTCTCTCTCTCTCTCTCTGTCTCTCTCTCTCTCTCTCTCTCTCTCTCTCTCTCTCTCTCTCTCTCTCTCTCTCTCTCTCTCTCTCTCTCTCTCTCTCTCTCTCTCTCTCTCTCTCTCTCTCTCTCTCTCTCTCTCTCTCTCTCTCTCTCTCTCTCTCTCTCTCTCTCTCTCTCTCTCTCTCTCTCTCTCTCTCTCTCTCTCTCTCTCTCTCTCTCTCTCTCTCTCTCTCTCTCTCTTTGCCACGGTATAGTTACTAGGCAGCAACAAAGATTTTGCAGCTCTCGGTTCGTGATTTATATACTGAGGCTACCCTTTAAGTTAGTTGAGTAGCGTTTTCCATATGAGCAAAAATTTCAAGGTGTTAAGAGAGCCTTGTTAGATTAATACAACAACTTTCTTTTGAGGTGGGTTGGCTGCAGTGGTTCAGTTAGTCTTGGATTTTTAGATGATCAAAGTGGAGCCGCCACAGATAACCGTATGAGGAAGATAAAGGAGACACAAGGTTATAATCCGGCAGAACCAACCTCTCGTGCGTCAAAACGTGCATCCTCCGTAAAACGTATAGGGACAAGTACAGACTTACATTTATTTATTTTCCAGTTCCTTTACTACACAGACAAGTTTTGCTATGGTGATCACTTGGCTCTCAAAGACACTTGGCTTAGGGAAGTCTTGTCTCTGTAGTGGTGGCCGAGCTGTGACGTCAATAGAGTGTCTGAATTTTCACTTAGCGTCGCAGGGCGTTACATGAGGCACGACTATATTTTTGCAGTATTTAATCTGCATCAGCATCACGCAGCGGTAAAGTCAGGAGCAGGGCTGGATTACTCTATTTGTATCGGCATTTCACTACACGTTTTAAACGATTCACAAGGACCCAGTTCCTACGTTAAGGGGGTAGAGGTTAGGGAATGAGGCTCCTCGAATATTCATGCCAAGAAAACTTTCCACAATGGCTGCATTTATTTATTTATTTGTCATTCTCATATCCTGCCTCTGTTGAACATAAGCTAGGTCACTGATAATAACGAGTACAAGAGACAAGGCCCAAGGCACCCACTTATTGACCAACGCAACTGAAACTAATCGAAGTCCAAGAATTTTTGTTCTACCCAGTGGAGGGTTTGAAAATGTAAGGCAATGTGCAAAGTGGCGGTGGTGGTGGTGAGGAGGATGACGTACGTGGTGGAGAACAAGGAAGCACTCATCTTAATCAAGCCTCTCCCCAAACAGTCCCTCGCCATACAGCCACGTACCCCTCATCCAATATTACTATCACTCCTCACCCCAAACACTCACTCTACACAAGTCACCCATTTTCCAACGTGATATCACCCCTTACCCCCAACACTTCAGCCCCTTCCACCAATAGCACCCCTCACTACTCGCCCTCCACACCAGGGACACCACGCAACCACCCCTCACACGCTCAAGACCAATTCAATTTTAGAAACCATAGTCATTCAAAATTAAGTTTATTATTTTGAGCAATCAGTATAAATGATCTTGAAGGTCACTGTAGAGGAGAGACGGCGTGTGGCAGCAGCAGTTTGCTGTGGGACCCAATTACCAAAGGTGCCAGTGTGTCGCCTGAGGGAGAAAAATACTTAATAATACCGGAATTTTACCTTTGCATATATATATATATATATATATATATATATATATATATATATATATATATATATATATATATATATATATATATATATATATATATATATATATATGCATGTTTGTATGTATATACAACACCCGAAATGTTATAACTTCGTGTAAGCTGGACATTGAGTCAAGGACATATCCACTGCTCACCCTCAGGCAGACTGGAGGCGGCGTCAGCGAGAGCTAGACAGCCATCAGGATCTGGGTGCTGCCACAGGACTATTGCCGTTTGCCTGTGGCCCAGTATAGAGCCCCAAACACCCACTGCTTGTGTCCCTGCATTTTGGCGCGCCCTCTCACATGCCTGTACCCACTGGGACAGCGTCTTGGACCATAAACCTGGTGCTCCTTGCATCTGCATCGTCTGAAGCTCGTAAACGCCTAGAGAGAGAGAGGGGGGGGGGGGGGGATAATTTAACTTTTTTTCCAAAATTTGGCTGCTTGTGTTCACCAATTTCTTTTCTCCTTACCCTTGTTCAGTGGGAGGCTTA
The DNA here is from genome assembly GCF_024679095.1 of Eriocheir sinensis. NCBI lineage: Eukaryota > Metazoa > Arthropoda > Malacostraca > Decapoda > Varunidae > Eriocheir > Eriocheir sinensis. The sequence continues at coordinate 470,077 of NC_066518.1, read as the reverse complement.
ACTGAGTCCCAGGTAATAAGGTCAGCAAAGCATTCTCCTGGCACTGCAGCATGGGTAGGATGCGGCCGAAGTAGCGCCCCACCCACTCAGGGTCACCAGCCAGCCTTGCCCGCACACCCGCACGCTCGCTCAGGCTGCCTTGGGGGCAAAATGTTAAAGCTAAACTATGGCAACAATAATTCTGCAGTGTCATCCTTCTGAATAGCCATATAACGTAAATGAGTTTTGTCTAGTTCCTTTATATTTACAGGGGTGTTGATCACAAAAGCCTTAGGACTAGAGCACTGCCATGGATGGTTCACTCACCGTACTCCCAAATGTGCACCGCTTGGTTCAGGCCGCCGATTTCGGAGGTCCAAAACCCGACCAGCTTGGAGTGTGCGGTGCGAAGGTGGAACTCCTTGGATGTTAGGTCCAAGTACTCCCGTAACTCCATGTAGACAATATTATCAATGATTATAATTATCAAAGGTGTGTGGTTGTTTTCTCAAAAATATAGGGGACTGTGAAAATTAACGATAGACTGTTGTTGAGATTTTCATCTTTATATTCAAATACAGTAGTAGTAGGTGGTGTTCCTCACCTTATTAGGATGAAGACTGTAGGTCCGCAACTCGTAGACAACTGGACGCGTCTCACCCTCTGCTCCCTGGCCTTGCTTCATGGAGGCTCCTGTCTAAGGCATAACAATGCAGAGTAATTGGAAACATACGGGAACTCCGAACTGGACATTGAAAAAGAAAAAATCAGGGAAATGATGTGAAAAAATGGTGATACTGTTTATCTCCCGCTCTAACAAGATAATTAGATAAGCCGTGCTCTACAAACTTACAACGTATACGTACGAGAAATAAGTCGGGCGGGCTGCCGGTAACAACAGTAACATTATGCGGGAAGGTGTTCCACCATAATATATATATATATATATATATATATATATATATATATATATATATATATATATATATATATATATATATATATATATATAACATAGCATCATTTAATTTTGCCAGCCCTTTCCACTCGAATATTTGTGGTGAAAAAAATATCAATACCAGGACAAAAAAATGTATGCGGCGGGTGTCGGGTGCCATGGTGGCGGTGTGGCCAGTTGTGTGCTAAGGAGTTTGATTGGCGACCACATATGGCCTATGAAATTATTTAGCCTTTGCACACTCATAACACGTTATCTTTACTATGATGAGAAATCTGTCACCTGCAAGTGCGATGATGTTTACACACACACACACACACACACACACACACACACTAATAGTAGCTGTAATCATCTATAATAATAGTTGCCTCCTCTTTCAGAAGTGATAAAAACAGTAGTAATAGCAATGCAGGGCTTACCGTGAACTTCATGCCAGTCGTTCGCCTTACTGTGTTACGAATCATCGTCTGCCTGAGGTTGAATAAACTCATGGTAACGAAGAAGTGAAGAACAGAGGAGAATGTAGAGCAGATTTGGTTGCCTCCGCACCAGCTTCCCCCAGCAACAAGTTAAGACTGACTCAATGTGTGTGTGTGTGTGTGTGTGAGAGAGAGAGAGAGAGAGAGAGAGAGAGAGAGAGAGAGAGAGTGTGTGTGTGTGTGTGTGTGTGTGTGTGTGTGTGTGTGTGTATGAAGGTCACGCGTCAACCAGCAGCAACCTCTACTCAAGTGCCCCGTCACCCGTCAGCGTCCGTTCAGCACACCCCGTCAACTTAATTCACTGCAAACGCTGCCCTAGTATTCTCAATCACACTCGCATGCAGGTTATAACAATTAATTCTTTTTTTTCAAAACAAATACAAACTGAAAAATGTTGAGATTATTTTTTTCTTATATCATTTTTGCCGTACCGAAATAGATTTTAAGGCTAGTATCAAAGAATGCTCACCACTCCATCATCCTCATCATACCCCAGGCGTGAAATCGCTCCGATTCAATATACAGTCAGCGTTGGTAGAGTGAAATGATCCATGGCCCGACACTCATTGGATCCTTGCAAAGTTTGCCTATAAATAATATCTTGTTTTGGGCCTCAAGGCGACGATATGTTGGTTCCACACATGGAGCTCCCTCCATGGTTCCGCACGTGTGTCGGTATCTTTGATCGAATACCTTGTCGTCACACGCTGCCGCATCGAGTGTCATCCTGGATAAAGTAGAGCTCAAATTCCTTCTGTACGTAATTAATTCATCAAATATATTATAATTTTCCATCACTACTGTGTTGCATCTATCACTTAGGAAAATATGCATATAATGTTTAGCAAAACATGCAGCTAGAAAAGTTCGACTTTCAAGGGCAACAGATATCGGCAATATCCGTAAGAGGTCATCCACGTATGAGTTCGTGAAACCAAAGTTTACTATTTGTGGTCACTCATGTACCTCTACAAATAAGTTTTTTTTTTCCATTTTCCCGCATTCTACAGATTTGAAGATTCTGCGAAGTATAATAATTATATGTTCCTCGAAGTGTCCCTACTGTTCCCGCCATTGGAACACACACGAGACCAAGGAGACTGCTTTAAAAGGTGATGTTGCTCCTAAGTAAAGCTTCGATGCTGTTGCAAGTACCGCCTTCTACGAAAATCAGAGTTAAATGAAGTAGGGAGTACACATTTTCTTGCACTTATTTCCCTTCAGCTCCTTAGTACTCAGCTGGTTTTTGTCGCATCACTTTTATAAGCCAAGATCCTAAATCTGCATGCTTTTTTGCTTCTGATGGTGTAGGGTACGTCCCCAGGTAAAAATATACAAACGGTCAAAATCGCCTCCGAACATGAGCCGCGCCGTGACGGCGAAGTGTTGATCCGTACGCTCCTCACTATTGTAATCAGAATTGCTGTGCTCTCTCTCTCTCTCTCTCTCTCTCTCTCTCTCTCTCTCTCTCTCTCTCTCTCTCTCTCTCCTACTTCCTTATTTCCTCTTTCTCTCCTTATCTTTCTTTTCCCTCCTTTCTTCTCCCTCCCTCTCTTCCTTCCTTCCTTTCCTTCTTTCCTTCACATGTTATAAGAAACCCCATGTAGCCCTACATATATATGGCTACGCAAATATCCTGTTACCTCTATTTACATGGGGAAAAATACCATTACAACTGTAGCACATGTCTGGTCATTACAAGTTAACTGGAGTGTATTACTGGTAAGCTGGAATCTTTGTACGAGAGCGGCGAGTCTGAGTAAACATGATAAACGCCAAGGCAAATGAACGCCGTCACGGCGCGACTTATGTTCGGAGGGGATTTTGCCCCTATGGATAATTTTACATGGGGACGTATGATACACCATCAGAAGCAGAAAAGCATGCAGATTTAGGATCTGGGCTTATAAAAGTGATGCGACGAAAACCAGCTGAGTACTAAGTAGTTGAATGGAAATAAGTGCAAGAAAATGTGTACTCCCTACTTCATTTAACTCTGATTTTCGTATGTGTATCTTTACATTATTGTTACAATTATATGGTACTGTGATGCAGAATTTCCTCAGGAAGATGATGGTGGTCTCAGTTTTTCTTAAGAATGAATGTTGGGGTCAGGAAACAGGGTGGGAGTGAGGCGTGTGAAGTCGTCGGTTTTAGATGAATTGGGCACACCCACGGCCCCAGGCTGGCTTCACCCAGCACAATACAGGGAGATAGGGGACGAGCAGTCTAGTCTAGTCTATGGATGGAACTTGCAAAATGGATGGGACTCTGTGAGGAGCTCTTAGCCCAGACCACGACCAAGACTTCCCGAACGAGCGGCTGAATCCAAACAAACTTGTTGGCCGCCGCTGTTACCTAACCCGCGCACCACTGAAGAAACGGATGCCACTGGGAGACCAAAGCCATCACCACAACAGGAGCACAGCCAGAAAGCATAACAGAAGCTAGAGGAATAAAAGCTGAGCCCATCTGAAGTAAAACGAAAAGGTTCACTTAGCAAGAAAACGCTTTTACTTTACTTTTTCGGGACAGCAAAGAACGTGTGAGCTGGTGAGTCGTGTGTGTGTGTGTGTGTGTGTGTGACGCCTACAATGTTACTTCCATTTATCTCCTTGGGGAACACTTAGAAGTCCCGGCAGTTCTCCCAACTCTAGGCGGTATATATATCTAGTTTTACGCCCATCACCGGAGTTTGACATTTTTCTCGACATCTTTTATATACTATTTATTTTCGGTATTACTCCAGTCTCTCACCTCCTTCATTCAGGTGGCCCAGACTATTTTTTCAGATAGATTTCAACATTCTCATCAACATTTCTTAGTAGCATTTCTATTTCAAATTACTTGTTTCTGTGATAATTTTTTGTACACCAGAATGTAGGGGGGGCTGATGGGGGCAAAGCCCCTTATAGCAAGTGAGGCAAAGCTCCTCTTGTTAGTGGTTAGTTTTCATTTAATTTGTTGGATCTAATTCATTTTGATGCGTAATTGTAACCTGTTACATCATGCAAGGTGGTGAAGTGCCATAGTGGTGACTGGTGAAAACTAGTAACTCGTAGTGAAAATGGTGAAACTAAAAATTTACCAATTTTTTATTATTACTATCGGCCTTTATGTTATTAACTAAGCAGCTTGCCACGCAGTTTTTACTCGTGGTTCTCATATCATTATTGGCTCAGTATATAGTTCTGTGTCTTCATATATCTGCATGTTAGATTTAGTTAGATTAAGAGGTTAATTTAGAGGTGAAAGGTTATGAATTTTGATATGATATGCTGCTATCCCCAGGTAGGATAAAATAGGCAGGCAATTTGGTTGGTTTGAATATTTTTCATAAAATGAAAATTACTGATTTTTAAAGATAATGAAGGTTGTATTTGTTCTGTACACAAAGCTTTACAAGTTATGGAATCTTTAAAATTGTGGAGGGCTAGTTTTCCAGATGATGTTTAACTGTTGTAGTTGCCACCTAGAAAAAAAAATGAATAGGAAGGTTAAGAGATGCTTTGCCTGTAAAGATAATGGTGCACTCCTGATCTTCAATCCGACTTCCTTACAGAAATGAGTTATATCCTCCGCCAGGGAGCGAAGCTTGGTGAAAGCATCTCTGTGGTAGCCCATCGTGGAACATGCCACTCTCAGCCACTCAACAAATCATGGCCCCATGTAATAGGCCTTTCTACTGGCCAGCTGAGCCCTGTACGCAAAATTACCACCACTGCAGGCAAGCAGTCTGTTGGTGCCATGGGAGTATTTTTATTGGTGAGTTTTACTGGTTTGTTTTATCACAGTATAAGGTTCCAGTGCCTCAACTGTTCCTAAAGCTCTATTGGTAGATAGATAGATTGAAGGATCCATAGGTAGATAGATAAAACAAATAGATGTGCATGGATTGACATATGAATGGAGAGAGAGAGAGGAGGGGGGGTGACTGTGTTCATTCCTCTCTCCCTACCCACTCTATCTGCTTTCTTACCTTCCCCTTTTCTTATCCTCTCAGCCTGTTTGGATATATTTATATAGTATATACAGTCTCCCCTACTTTATGAACTGGTTCCCCCAAGTGATGGATCAGCATTAGGCTCCGTTTCACCAAACTGTTGCTGATCTTGAAGCCAAATGCTTAACAGTTTTTCAATCTCTTCCATCGTTTTTCCTTGTCTGTTACTGATGATGGTAGTCTGCATTGGCAATCAAATTTTCATGTTCCATAATTTTTTCCTTCTGGAAAATCATGCTAATAGTGCAACAATTCATGTTGTACAAACAGTTCACCATCTTTTCACCTTACCCTACCTTCTTTATTATGTCCATCACATTGTGATGGGCTGGCACTTCTTAGCACTACCACCTGCAACACCACTGCTTTTGTTAATACCAGACATACTGGGGTATAATAATTACAAGTAACATTTAATTGGTAGAGAGTGCACATGCACATGTATGAATGATGACATTGGAATAACATACAACTATTGTTTACATCTTGGTACTTTATGTACTAATGCTGCCACCATGTGCTGAATTGGGAGCTAAACCTTACACCCAAAATTTCAACTCAAGGGCAAGTTGTTTGTATCATCGAAAATTCACAACACAAATGTTCATATGTAGGATGGTCTCTGTATGCATGTCTGTGTAGCTCTCTTAGGGGGTCTCTTGGATGACCCCATCCTATTAGTGGTGCAGGCAAATTTTACATGTAGTGGCTACTGTGATGTATGACTCTTGCTTGGCTCAAGCTGCCCCCCGGTGCTCCACTTGAATGAAGTCACTGAAGTTAGATTTGATTGAAGATCTGGGCAGCATGTGGGTAATTTTCTGCCTAATGGTGATGGTTGAAAGTTGTTAGCATGCATTGGTGGGACTCAAACCGAGGCCCTCAGACTCACAACACTGAACCCTCAGCCTTCACCTCTGCCTTTATGCTGTTTCATTATTTATGCTAATGTACAGGTAATAGGTGTTTATATTCATTTTTATAATAATTTAAATGTAATGCAGTCCATAAAACATGATTAGTATTATGTATTAGGGGTTTTCGGTCACTTGATGTATGAGTCAAGGAACAAATCCCTGTTATTTCCATTAAACCTTAAGTTCATGAGACAGTCATTTTGTTTTATGATCACTTTTCCAAGAACATAACCCAATTCTAATGGAAGATAGACCTGTATTGCTGTTATTGTTATTATTAGCTACTATTATTATTATTGTTGTTGTTGTTGTTAATATTATTATTATTATTTTTTATTATCATTATTAATATTATTATGTTATCATTAATTTATTCATTTCTTTTCCATTGATGCAGAATTTGTATTTTTTTACTATAGTTACTTTCCTTCTTGAATTTGAAGTTTTCTCTATGGCCTCTGGAATAGACTTACTTTATTCTTTTATATGCTATTGTTGTTTTCAGACTGTTCCCATTGGTACATTTTGTCTTGGAACTTGGCAAGTTCAGCGAAGACAGTGGAAGCTTAATCTTATAGAGGAATTAGATTCTAAAACTAAAGCACAGACAGTTCAATTTCCAGAAAAGTGAGTATGATGATTATTAAATGAATTGACCTTTATGTAAAGATGGCTATGTTCAATTATTGCCACAATGATTTTGCCTGTTGTGATGTATTTACTAAGTAGCTGTCTTTACCTTGTTGCAGTTTACAGAACTTGTCACGTTTCCATTGTTTTGCCTCCATATCTATATTTATTTTGCATACTCTTAAACTTGTGAATGCTCCTCTCCTGAACTATCTCTAAATTTAGACCCCTTTTTTGTAGCCTCTTGTTTCTGCTATATTCTAATTAAGTCATCCTTTTCGTCTCTCCTCATTTGTTGAAAGGATAAATTTTCTCAACCTGTCGGTATGACAGATCCTGTAGAATTGGTCATTTTCTTGTTGCTTCTCTTGGCATCTTGTCTTGGCTTTTTATGTATTTTTTGTTGTTTAGTGATAAAATCTTTGCTCTATATCCCAATCCAGATAATACCATGGACACTATATATTATACTTAACGCGGTAGCTGCGGAGATCATGTTTCTTAACCCGAGAACGTCAGCAGACCCTAAAAACGGCTCACCATAAAACACCTAATTCGAGCTAATTGTAGGCGGTGGTGGCATAGCACAACCCACCATGAATGCACTGGGTCATTGTGATGGGTGAGTGATCTTGAGGTGGGCTTTTTTGTCATAGGTGGTGTTGTAAGGTCATGGCAGACTGAATTAGCTGTCCATACAGTATTCACTTGTCAGATATCCTATAGTAGACAACAAGCGACTCTCAGCTAGATGCTATGCGTCATGAGACTGTTTATTTTGTAACAAACACCACCCAAAAAGAATGGAGTTTGAATAAAAGTAATATTTTTTACGGCTTTATTGTTACGAGAGGAGTACTCTGATGTACGTTCCATGCTCTTTTCTTAGTCTCAAAATGCAGTGTAATTTTGTCGTTTCTCAGCCACTTCTCAGCTTTCCCATAGCCAAAGCCCACGGGTTAAAGGCCCCTCTAAGAGAGAAAAATGAGAAAAAAATCATCACTCACGCAAACCATTTCATAATATATATCAACATATTTGTGATAAGTTTATGCATCATACATTTTTGGGGGTTTATAATAGGGTTGCACCGATTAATCGGTAAGTAATCGGTAATCGGCCTAATCGGCCACTTTGCCGATTAATTGGTAATTGGCATTTTGACCGATTAATTGGGTGCGATTAGTAGTTTTTTTCTCTTTCATAATACAATGTACATAACACAATATTAATAATGTTAATGTAAGGATGGTGATGTTAAAAAAAAAAATTATACGTTTCCCCAGCATTTATTTCAAACAAGTCCCTATGTTCTGTCACTACTCATTACTCAATCGATCGTCCCCACAAAACTTATGTGAAGCCACTGTGATTTAGCTTTTCTGTGTTCCACTTCTCACTGGAACACCTTCCACTGCTGTAAGTTTTTCCGTTTACCCATCCTTCAAGTGTTACGTCCGTATCGCATTGTTATGTCACTACTTGAGCACTAGATCATCCCCACAAAACTGATATGAATTTTTAGAAACAATATGTGGAACGTCACCAGCTTACATAACATAGGCAACATGCTCACTGAGACACACTGACTGACTGACAGGCAAATGATAGCCTGTGGCATGGGTCTCACGAACTCTCACCGAGTCTCACCGTACTGGTACTGGACACATTCAAATACAGACTTCGTACGGTACGCTTATACCATTTTCAATTTTACCTAATTGAGGGACATTATTCAACTTTTTCATCACTGTAGCTACATAAAGTTATTATTTCATATTAATATGCAGTAATCATACTGTATATTTTGTACTAATAAAATAAATCAAAACATGCGTTTTTTTAGTTTAGAAGTAAGCAAACACAGTGTAACAGACAGTAAATTAGTAGAAGACTTGAGAGATTGATAAACTTTCTGTACACTACCATTTCTAGTAGCATCTAGGATCATCACAAGAACAAGAAAACTGGCAAATTCTAACATATTAAAACCAGGATGTTTCCACAAAGCAAGGCTAAATTATAAGTAACAAATTACTTGAAGCATTTGCTCTCCATGCAGAAGATGACAGTTGGGCAGTAAACAAAGTTGTAAACATGAGGGTTACGGTATTTCTTTAATTTTGTGGTACCAGTGTCCAATAATTAAAGAAGATTAATCACCTTTACAATTTCTAAATAATCGGCCGATTAATTGGTATTGGCCGATTATTGGTCACCGATTAATTGGTAATCGGCCAAATTGCTTATTGGTGCAACCCTACTATACATTTCAGCGGCGGACAAACGCTGTTTTTCGCAAATATCTCCTAAACGAATCGTTGGATCAGTACGATATTTCAGCACACTACCTTTAACACCCGGAGCTAATTTATGGCTGATATACCATATTGCAATAGGTGTTTTGTTAGGAGTTTACCGACTGATATTAAGCCTAATCCAGTCATCATATCTAAGGCGTTATACAGAATCGGACGAGTGTGGGTAACCCTCCAACAACCCCAGACCACTCCTTCCCTACCCCAATATCGCAGCATCCCCTCCTCGTTTCCCTCTTCACCCCCTACTCACACCATCCCCTTCCCCAGCCCGAGGCTATGACTTAAGCAGAGGCAGGGTATAACTCATTGACTGCCGAGGCGCATCCAGGTGTTGTACAGTAATTATCAACGTGAAATACGTCTTGCCTCCATGGAATTGTACCATGCTCTTAGTTAATAATCATATCTATACATATACACCTACATAACATTCTAATATATAATACAGTGATGGGAGAAATAGGGAGGACATAAGAATGATGAGGGAGGCGAGGAGCTAGAGGGAGAAGAGGAAGGACAATGAGAAGTAGTTGTGGTTAGGAATAGTTTGGGAGGGTGTTGGGGGGGGGGCACACTTTCCTTCGAATGCGTCAACATGACTCGTCGGGTT
>NC_066518.1:427677-455177 GCF_024679095.1 Eriocheir sinensis | reverse complement strand
GAAATATATGTCAACAAAGAGGTCTGTGCAAATGATTCGAAAGCAAAATAGTGAGTTTGTGATGTGTGCAAAAAAAGTCAAACAGAAAAGCAGGTTAGATGGATTGACAGGGATGAGAAATATAACTGTGCATGAGAGTTAGATGGGAGAAGTACTATGATGCTGCAGAAAAAGACGTATTGAACAGAAAATATTATACTCTTTTTGCCACGGACACATAATCAGAAGTAGTATGTGAATGGAACAGGAGTTATAATTCACACACAGTTGTTTTCATTTCAAATGTTAATGCTCTTCATGTACTGATGATAATATTTATTATGACTCAGTTTAATATAAAAAATTGTTATATTTCTTGAGTGTATGGGTGGATTGTTTTGTAGGGCTGCAGTCTACATCACTTTTTATTGTGCATTGCGAATGATTGCCCTTTTGCTTGACACTGCTGGAGGTGGAATTAGTGATAGCCATTTGATTCAACATTTTACATAATAATTGCTCTGCAGGTACACCCTGAGCTTAACCACAGCCTACATGTGGTATCGACGTTTCATCAGGGGCAAGCCACTTCTTTAAGACTGGTGCAGAGTCCTTTGTATTGCTGAGGTGATACAGAAGATGCAGTGGAAGAGAATGTTTCCATCCTGCACACTGATATTATGAATTTGGTAAGCTTTAAAAGTTATTATTTTGTGTACTATATTTTGTAAACATATACTTCATAATTCACTGTGCAGGTATATTTTATTAGGTGTTGGATATTTATTGAAAAGTTTTGTACATATAACAATGTGTTTTATCTATCAGCAATGTATATATAGTCTAAATCTATTGTATGATATGAAAAGTGGATGTTTTAGTTGTTCATCTCCTGCAGTTTATGTGTATCCACCAAAGCAGAGTTCAGCTGGGTTTAAAGAGCCACTTTTGTAATTGCAGTGACTGAAATATGAAAATAAAGTTTAAAACTTATTAACTCTGCATATTAAGAGTTTTTTCAACATGCATGGGGATTCACAGTATACAGTAAAACCTCTTCAAGTCACCATAACTGGGGTGGTGGCCTTATACCAACCTAAGGGAAATGCAAAAACCTTACTGTGTTTACTTACAGGAATAAGATATAATCCAAGCATATGGAGGGGCTTTTGGAAGGATATAAAGCTGTTAGGGGGGCCTATTTTGGGGGAGTGGGGTGGGGAGGACTGCCTATAGTGCTGGTAGGCTCCCTTGATGAGCCTGGTGGATGGCCCCAGGCTGTTAGTAGTGCAGGCAAATTTCATTTTGAGTGGTTGCTATGATATATTACTTGACGTGTTATACCCTGGTACTCCTCTTGACTGAAGTAGCTGAAGTTAAGGTTGATATATGATCTGGACAGCATATAGACAATCTTCCACTACTTGGTAATGGTTGAAAAGCATCAATGTCTTGTGGTGGGACTTGAACCCTTATGCTCAGGATCACAACATCTGCGTGCAGACCACTCAGTTACTGCATTCCTATGATTATTGTTGTCCATAATTGAGCATAGGTGGTAGTGAGCAGCATCCATCATTTTAATTTTTAATTCTCTGGGCTTTAACTTGTATCATACTAATATGAATGACATAATAATGCTTGTGTCTTTCCATAAAAATTGGACAATGAAAGTATCAAACTGGTAATGAACACAATCACAATCATTTGGTCAGCTTGGAGCATACTCATATGTGGCAGTGAATAGTGTCTTGCCACCTTTGTTTTCAAATCTTTGAGCACAAATGCATCATACTACTGTGTATAACTTAAACTGCATATTTCTTTCGATAAAAATCTGGTAATGAAAATATAAAACAGCTAGTAATGAAAATTGGGACATAATTGGGTGCATTTGGTTATCTGGCACATGTGAACAAAGGATACAGTGGTTGCGAGGCAGTGATACAGTGTCTTACATTTCCTTTTGAATTCACTTACCGTATTCCATTACCTCTCAAGGACCCCTCAGCCAGGTGATATAGCATCCGAGTCACACATGACGGTACTTGTACACTTAAATGTATATCACTCAGAGCCAACAGAAGGCAAGAAGATTGCTTCAGGTTGTGTTGTGTCATTCGTGGCAAAGTCCTGTGTAAAGTGGAATCCACTACGTTGTGCTGTTCATGGTGGACTTCAAAAAGTTGATGAGTTTGGAAAGTGGTAATAGGTGCATTGGAGTTGCCAAAAGAAAAAAGTGTAGGCATTAGCTTGAAGAATGGTATTAGAAATAGAATTATCCTCCTTGCTCGATTATATGCATCAGAGACATAGATGTGGAATGGAGTACAGCAATCAAGATTATGCATAGAGGAAATGAGCTATATAAGAGGTGAATGTGGTGTCAAGATGGGATGGAAAAAGTAATGAAAGTATGAAGGAGAGGTTTGGCATGGGTGTAATAGTTAAGGGAGTGGATCAGAGTGGCTGAATAGAATCCCTTCATCATTGCACCCATGCCAAACATCTCATACATACTTTCATTAGGTACTTTTTTCATCCCATCCTAACACACCACATTCACCTTTTATATAGCTCATTTCCACTGCATATTTTTTTATTGCTGTGCTACATTCCACAGCCATGTCTCTGATGCATATGATAAAGTTGGGGGGATAATGCTGTTTCTTATACCCTTCTTTAACCCAATGCTCACACTTCTTTCTTTTGACAACTCCAATGCACCTATTACCACTTTTCAGACTCATCAGTGTTTTGCCTTCCACCATAAATAGCATGATGTTGTGCTCTGAGATGATCTGGATCGTTGAGGATGACTTGAAGAGTATAATTATGAGGCCAGGATTGAGGGAGTGGGCGTCAGATGTAGACTAAGTAAAATGGATAAATAGAGTGGACAAGTATTGGAATGCATGAGTGAGTGAGTGATTTTGTGTTTGAGTAAGTGTGTGTGATGGCTGGCTGGCTAGCAAGGGATTGAGTGTACTGAGAGGGAATGGCAGAACAGGAAAATTTGGAGATGCTTCAGCCATCCCCTAACAGGAAAATTTGGAGATGCTTCAGCCATCCCCTTCAGAGAAGATCCTATTAGGGAACGGGGCATCAGAGATGTGGATTAAAATACCCCAAACATTACAATGATTATGAAATACTGACATCTTGGAAAAATCTTTTTTAATGATTAAACTGAGGAGCATGGACGGTTGAAAGACAAAATTGAAGAGCATTGTACAGTAGTATTGGAGACTAATATATCCTTATCGTACAATGATGAATAAATAGTCAGTTGAGGTGAAAGAAGGAATTCGGTTTTCATTCTCTGGTTTTCTTATTGTACTGGCATTTAGTAACACACTGGCAAATAAGCCAACTAATAGCAGCTGACTAGCTGTAGAAAATCAAGACTTGCTTGTTATATAGAGCTCATAGATTCTCTTAATTATCATGTAGTTCATAAATTTTTATTAATACAATGAGAATAACATATATCAGTGGAAATTAATGCAAAAGAGAGCATAAAGGAATCACACTAAACATCTTGTCTGTGACCGGGTGGCAGGGTGTGGGGTAGGATTGCGGAAAGTGTGGTGGGATGATGAAGTTAGCCAAGGTTAGTTGAGCCATCCTTGAATGGGTGATAATTCATATGGAGAAGGGAGGAAATCCTTGAATGGGTGGTAATTCATATGGATAAGGGAGGGAATCCTTGAATGGGTGGTAATTCATATGGATAAGGGAGGGAATCCTTGAATGGGTGGTAATTCATATGGATAAGGGAGGGAATCCTTAAATGGGTGGTAATTCACATGGATGAGGGAATCCTTGAATGGGTGGTAATTCATATGGATAAGGGAGGCCCCACAGGCACTCAGGACCTATCCCCTGTCGTTTTCTGGGAAAGAAGGGGGCAGGGGGAAGGGGGTTACTGATTATATCTGTGCATGACCAACACTAAAAAACACAGGTAGTATTAAAAAGAAAAAAAGTGTGACTTTTGGCAATCTTGGTACCAACTAAGCATTTAGTGGGGTAGGAATAGGTTTCAACAACATGGCTTTCACCATCATGATCAGCAGTTGTTGCAGTGCATCCACATGGGTGGAGGGAGTACATGTGTACTAAAGAGATATATTTACAGATTCTGGTCATAGGAACAGTTATCAAATGTCATTCATAATTAAAATTAATTAGTAAAAATATATGTTTTAATAAGATAGAAAACACCAACTATTATCTAAGAACAACTACTGTGTGATCATCACAATACTTTATTATAATCAAAGAGTAATTGACCACAGCCTAAAATATTTTTCCAACATTTCCATCTTAATATACTGCATATTCACTGCTTTATAAATATTTAAGAAACAGGAAAACAGATAAAACTCTTAATCTATGTGTTCATCTGAAGTAATTATGTGACCTGGTTAGCCATGCTGATTGCATAAAGTTAGCTTGCTTTATGTCTTCCACACTTATATGTTTAGTAAGTCAATTTCTTTGTCCATATCACTCTCAAGGGATTTTGTAGCAGCATTTACATCTTTGAGCATTTTTAGGGAAGAGAGGTCATTCGGCGAGGCTTTCTGGAGGGGAACTTTCTTCATAGAAATAAGGACGGCAATCTTCTTGCAGAAGGAGTCCAGCGTGCAAAGTGCTTGAGTCTCCAGCACTGTTTGTTCATTCTTCTCCAGTAGGTGCTGACTCTGTTCCAATACCTGACTCAACAGGGACACCAAGGCAGTGTGTTCTGTTTCCAGTTCCTCCCTGCCAATGTAGGAACTCATATAAATATATAAACAGATTATTTTCTATAAATATATATATATATATATATATATATATATATATATATATATATATATATATATATATATATATATATATATATATATATATATATATATATATATATATATATATATATATATATATATATATATCACATTTTTGAGACCACCTTTCACAAGATTCCATGTCAAAAACTCCTTCCTTGCATACTCTTATACTCTGCCTATTTGTAGTTTGCAACTGGCTCATAAGCTGCTTTTGTAAGCTCGTTGCTGATTGGATAGCAGCCTGAGGCGCCTTCTCCCTCACATCATAGAAACAGACCTCTCCACACTACAATTTTTACTTTTATGCTTCGTATCACACTCACGTCGCATAATACATACAGTAAACTCTCAATATAATGGACAAAGTCAGAGGGTCAGAAGTTCATGAGGACTGACCGAGAATAGTTTTTGAAGCAACCGCACCCGGTAACTGCAATAGCGTCCGCTAGCCACCTCGCCCTCCTCCCTTAATCTTATCTCCCATTCTTCTGTTACTGTAGTCTTTTTCAGCCCACCTGATGAAATATTTTCCTCCTTGTGGTTTCCATTCAAATGAAGAATGTATTTACACCACAAGAAAGTCTTATGCATCAATCCAGGACATAAATGTAATGGAAAATGGCCAAGTGTTTTGAGTGTTGGTACTGACACAGCTTAACTCCTTCAACACGAGGATGCGTATACTGTGTCCTTGCGTGCCCCGTACCATATCCGAGGACGCGCATACTACGTCCTGGCTCCCTTTAGCCAATGTACGAGTTATTTTCTCTATATTTATGCTTACATCTCAAAATTATCAATTAATTTATGTTTCTTTATGTGCACCATTTAATTCTGCATGTTTTCATATATAATACATGATGATTATGTTGAGTTTATGGGTGAAAACTTGTTATATTCAATAGCGACATTTGAAATTTGACGTGCGCGGCGATCCCGGATACAGCACGGGGCGATGTTTTAGCCCGGCCCTAGGGAGTTTCTTTATGTGCACCATTTAATTCTGCATGCTTTCATATATAATACATCATGATTATGTTGAGTTTATGGCTGAAACCTTGTTATATTCAATAGCGACATTTGAAATTTGGCGCGTGCAGCGATCCCGGATACGGCACGGGGCACTGTTTTGGCCCGGCCGTAGTGAAGGGGTTAAGGGGTTGCCTGTTAGGTAGGTTAAGTTAGGTTTGGTTTGTTTAAATTTATTCGGCAAGCGGTGTGGGGTGGCGGAAATACGCAGCGCAAGACAAGACAGGGTGGCAGCGGGGATAGCCCATTACCGGTGCTGCGAGAAATACCTCCTCGCAGAAATAAGTCACTCTGCTGTCCATCATGCATGCGCACTGGGGAATACACAGCAGGACAAACATTAATATGTAATATTTGTGCCACTTAGGGAAAAGTGACTATGTGGTGACTAGATTCACAGCATCTTTCTATGTTTGCTCAAATAAGGGAAAGTGTCATAGGAGTGGATAAAGGGCAGTGTGGATGGACAATCAAAATGGTCTCACTTAAAATAAAATAAAAAAGAGAGAAGAGTAGGAGAATCCACTAAACTCCTTCAATCCAGCGACGCAGACGTCGGCGTCTGAAGGGCGCCCAACGTCATCACTATTAATCCTCTTCTAAACCTCTTAATCTTCTTCCATTTCCTCTTAATTCTCTTCTAAACCTCTTTTAAGAAGAAGTGGAAGAGGATTAAGAGGAATTTAGAGGAGGATTGAAAGGTTTAGATTAATCCTCTTCCATTTCCTCTTGACCCTTTCTATACTGTGACGCCAACGTCTGCGTCACGTATGGAAAGGGTTAAGTCAGAAAAGAATAAATTGCTCAATTAAATGGGCAACACTCTTGCCTAAACCCATGCGATGATACTGGATTCATCATTGAAAACAGATTATGTCTCAGACCAAATAGGGTTCATAGAAATTAGAGGATGAATTGTTGATTATAAGGCTGATTTAAAGATTATTGCTAATAAGTTGTATAATAATACTCACATATCTTGAGACA
Organism: Eriocheir sinensis; assembly: GCF_024679095.1. NCBI lineage: Eukaryota > Metazoa > Arthropoda > Malacostraca > Decapoda > Varunidae > Eriocheir > Eriocheir sinensis. The sequence goes on along the minus strand of NC_066518.1, from coordinate 448,341 downwards.
AATTCTGCAGTGCTTCAAGAATCTTTGAATCTATTGTTATCTGGACAGCTTCAAGCATTTCTTTCGGGAAGCCGATGGTCTCTTGATCACATCTATAGTTGAAAGAAAACATTTGAGTGTTTTTTTCAATTTCTGGGGAATTGCATTAAGATGAGAACAAATTTACATAGAGTAATTTTTGGCTAAAGTTATATTATAATGCTTTACTACCAAAACATTTGTTTCAGTAATTAACATTTTTTGGCATTAACCCTTTCCCGGCGGAGGATCTATATATAGACGTTATGAAATTGGGACTTTTTGTCGGTGCGTCTATATATAGACGTTTGCTCTCATTTGCCCACTAGATTGTAGCATGGTCTATATATAGACGATTCCTTACTACTCACAAAATTAACAAAATAAATCGTTATTTGGCATCTCAAGGACAGTCACCGCTTGTGCTTTGTCGGTGGCGGATGTGCTATGCACATCAGCTAACACTGGAAATTTATGCATTTTGTTTCCTATTTTATTTTATTATTAGTCTATCATGTCAAGGAGAAAGAGACCTCTTAAGACAGAAGAAATGACTTTGGTAGCTGAGGATATAGATGCTGATTTTTTGGATGTTTTTGATGATTCTGACTCATCTACTGTCAGTGATTACACTGATACAGAATCTAAACCTTCATAAATATATCAATATACATATAACCAATCAAACTTAAATAACATCTATATATAGATTCAAATGTTTGTTCAGTTTTGCGGCAGAGTCTATATATAGACATCAATCTGGAATGCCCACTTGCGAGGAATCTATATATACGCGTATGGATGAAAGTCGACAGCATCTATACAGACGTTTTTTTTTTTTTTTTTTTTTTTTTTTTTTTTTAATACATATATCTGCCCTGCTGCCGGGAAGGGGTTAAGATGCTCACAAATTCTGGCAGGCCATATTCTTGAAAAAAAATGTAAAAATACTGCAAATCTATTAAAAATAATTTACCTGTGACTATAAAAGAAAATCAAAGCTTTGCATCATATGGACATGTCATGAGGAAGTCACCAGTAACTTTTTTTTGCAGCAAGGGACACAGCACAGTGAAACATCAGCAACCTGTTATATTTGGTGTACAAGTTACCACCAGTTTGTTAACATCATTGATCACATGTCACTGAACTACTTGCTTTACTAGTTGCCTTACTTGCCTTGCCTTACTAGCATTATTTAGTATCAAGAAAGCTGTATTTATATGTACGGTTGTACGGGTTAAACATGTGAAAATGTATGCATTTCCACTAACTACCCCTGCCATGGATAACCTCCAATCAACTTATTTTGAGTGCTTACCTCATGAAGCAAATATTTACATGGTCACATTTTCCAACATATACCAAGTTGGATGCCAGGTTTGTTGTAAACCCAGAAGCAACCTCTACTTTAGAACAAGGACTTTGGGGCTAATTAAGTGCATTTTATGTTGACTTTGAGTTGATTTTTTGAGTACGTGCAAATGAATTTCGACCATCTTAAGATAACAGTAATGGGCAAGGATTCCATCACTTAACGTTAATTTGAATCAACAAGTTTCTAATTATATATATAATATAAACTTGCCTCTCAATCCCTGATGTTTGGTCAGCTAGTGTGTGTAATATGTTGCAATGTTTATCCCACTTGAGTAAAATTTTCTTCACAGAACCCAAAATGTTGCAGGCTCCAGAAAATCCATGTAGCCCCATAGTTTCCAATAAGTCACTTTTCTTGTGCTGAATTTTTTCCAGGTCTTTTGTGATGGATAAAAGTTACTTTAGTCAATGCTTGGGGAAGAGGCTTGTAACTCCAGTGGTGATTTCTGTTAGATCTGAAGTTCTCAGGTGCTTTCAACCTACAGATGATATACCCTTTTCCTGTAAAGCAAAAAATCTGTCAGTGTGAGATATCAAGCTTTCCTCTTAAGTTTCTAGGAGGAAGTAAATAAGATTTACTAATATATCTAATGACAGTTTAGAGGAAACTTATTCATATATTGATAAAATATAAGTTGTATATTATAAAAGATATGACAACTCTTGCCATCAACAACTCCCTGGATTAAATAGTTCAACAATCTTGCCCTTCTTCATAACAAGGTGATGTGGAGTTAAGGTTTAACTCGCAGATGCAAAGGCTTAAATTAAATCTATTGTAAGGCCCCCTCACATATTAAGTGTTTACATGCTACAGTCATGTATATTAGGCGACCCTACTATGTAATGCTCCTGAGATGCTCTCAATGCAAACACAATATGTTCTTCATGGAAAAGGTTGAGCCTTTAGTTTACTTGATATCAATGGACACGTAGTAATGAATAGGCAACTTCACAGAAATACACCTCACTGCATAGCCAAAGATAAATGGTGTGGCTCTTGAAATTCTACTTCTTCAGGGAGTAGTTAACAGCAATAATTACTGACTGTATTTTGTCATAAATCTTACTGGATTTCAACACAATACCATATTTTATACATATAATCAAGCTCATGTGAATTAGCATAAGGGTTAAGGTAGCAATGAGCTAGACATTAATATTGTTAGCATTCAAGGTAAAGAAAGTTTCACAACAAGAATTTCAGGCTCATCATCAGCAGTATATAAAAGGTATTATGAACATACTGTAAGAGAGTAGTTAGGTAAAAGGTACTGATGCATATTATGTTTAAGGAGCAAGAAAGTATTAGTTGTTTAGCATAAATATTGTTACTTAGTTAATTCACATGTTAGACAGGAAACACCAGCTTATATTGAATTTTCAACAATGCTTACAGGATATTAAGGAAAATACTGAAGAACAAGGTACCTACACATACTGTGATGAGTGTTGTATATTACTATAGTGTTTCAAGGAAAGGGAAACTACAGCAAACAGCATCATACACTTAGCCAGGCAGAGTACTGGAAAGCCTCAGCAACCAAATGCAGGAAGTAGTTCGGTATATGAATAAACAAGACTCACCCTGAAACATCATCAAACGGTGCACTCTGGACAGGTCACATTGACACTAATACAAGAAGCAGTGAAAAGCAGACATCTTTTTTATAGAATGAGATATTATGCCTTCTTTGGTGAGAGAATCAGAGACAAGTGCAATGCCAAAAATTCTAATACTTTGCTATGCACAGCCATACATCTCAGTATATCTAGAAATCACAGGCAAAGACTATACCAACATTAACAGTTTCCCATGATGAAAAGCTGCCTCATTAAAAATAATTTTGGCAAAAATATGATGACTTATTCACTAGGAGCAGGCAGTAAAGAGAGCAAAACTCAATTACACTTTTGATTCAAACAAGTTGTCAGCATTTAGTATCTGTTGTTTGAAATGTTCTGGCGTGGTGATGTGTTCTCCACGGTCATCTTCATCTGTAATTTCAGTGATGGTCACACCACTGCCACTCCTTCCTCCGCCTGTAGTTATATTCATCTGCTGCATTCTGCGCTCGATCTCCCGGGTCAAAGCTATTCGATACATTTCATAGCTCATAACGATCCCATGAAGCTCATGCTTGAAAAGTCTATTGAGCATGGCCTGGTAACAGTCCAGTTCAGGGAGCCGAAACAGCTCCCACCTTAACTTATGATCATGGTCTGGGGAGGCTTGGGAGTAGACTCGCAGCCAGTATGGGATCTCTTCATGTAGGTATGGAGAGGCAGGCATTAGAGAGAGAGGCTGACGAAAATCTGTGTGGTGTGGAATGGGAAGAGCCCTATGTGGCCCTATGGCAGTATTTTCTGGAATTCTAGGAAGGTACTGCTGTGCACATGGGTGTTCATATTGTGCCTGACGGGTGATGTGATTGACATAATATACTCCATGTTCTAGAGACTCAATTCGCTCCCATCCTGCGGGAAGTCCCTCCTTTTCTAAGGGATGTGACCAATGTGTAGTTTTTGTGTTATGGTCAATGTAATATTTGCGTCCCCGTAGGGTATAGTCAACTGACCAACCAGGAGGAAGTGGGAGCTCTTGCTCTAGTCTTGGGGAGGGAGGCTGAGGAGATCCACTTCCCAGGTGAGTATTTGACTGAGACAACTGCTTTTGTCCAGAGTGAACCAAGAAAGTAAAATTGGTTCCTTGCTGTGGTGGTTGTTCTAATGGAGATCTAATGTGACTGGGACCATATAATATTTGATCCAGACTATGCTGGGAGCCAGTATAATGGTTGATATATGTGTGATTGAACACAGCTTGTGGAGGAGGTGCCTGTTGTTTTAGCATGCCATCCAAACTGCCTCGACTCCCCAGGTAAAGGCCACCCATGCGCTGTACCACTTCTCCAACATTGGGAGTGTATTTTCCTTCTGTTCCTCCATGAGGCTTTCCCACCATGGGTGATCTTGACCCTGTTGAGTATTTCTGGAGCAGGGGTGAGGACTGATGGGAAGGTGGATTGGTGCTGCTCACATATGGTGGAGCAATAGTGCTTTTCCGCTTTCTTGTGTCACTCTGGCTTGCATTTGGCCATACATTTATGATCGGAACTTCGGGAGGGGATTCCTTCTTGATGTATTTTCCTGCCAGGCTGTCACAACTTGCTGTTATGTCCTTTTTACGGGAATTGGACAGCATGGTGGATGCAGCAACAGGGGACAGCCCAGTCAGTAGAACACCTTGGCTCCCTCTCTGTGATGTGTGTCACACTGGAAAAAATGTTTTCAATTAACTAATATCTAAGTTGCTGTTTACAGTATTACTAAACTAAATAAAAAATTCTCTGAACTGGAATGAAGAAACTCCTCAGCTGCATTTAGCTTTTTTTTTTTCAGCCTTGTCCAACAAAAGGTTCTCAATTGTGTTTAGTTTAATCGGTATATTTTCATTGAATTTATGCTGTCACTACTTTTTAATATAGTGATGCATCCCACATGAAAATCAGAATGAATGAGTTAGCTTTATAGCATTCAGTAAGTGTTCATAGAAATGGGCTGCAAAGTGTTGCAAACTATCATAAAAAGATTACAAATAAATCCACATAGATGAATCATGTAAAGAAATGCTGCATAAATTCATAATACATATCAAAGTTTTATGGTTCTATATGTTTATGAAGCAAATGACAAAATTAACTTTGTACTGAAGCTCCTCTCATTGGTGGTATCCTCACGCACCTGAGTATTATAATGTTTTATGCAGTCTCCAAATGAAAAAACAAATTATGTGCACTTTGATGTTGAATGTCAGAATTTTGACAAAATGATGATGATGATGATTCCAATCAGTCATGTTACACTGAACCACTGAAAGCGGGAGCTTATTCCATTCTCTTGCTGCAGCGAAGGTGACAAAACATTTGGTGCAGTGTGAATTAAATTTTTTGCACTTGTCTTGTGCAATTATTTTTCTTAAGAGGGGTGTTGTAATGGATGATTACTGAGTTTAGTTTGTCACTGTTTCTGACTTGATTAACCCGGTAGCGGCAATGGGCCAAATTTGTGGCTTTACCATGCATGTACCAGCGACGGGCCAAATTTTTGCCATGATATAAACCCCCCAAAATAGCTGACGCATAAAGGCCAGCGTGGAAACATACACCTCTTGTGACATAAACACGCCTGTCCGCTTGTCAAAACCCTGTCGTATGTGCTAGAAATGTTGTAATTACCACCACACCGTGCCCTAAATGTGAACCCGCTAGGAGCCGCTATTCTTAAGATTTACCAAAAAAGGTACTGTTGTGCTGATATGATTTCTACCCACATAAAAGTAGAAAATTACCTCCTATCACTAACCTAGATGGACTTAACACAAATCTTTACTAACCCCCAAAGTTAGTTGGGTGTACTACTATATAAATACTCGACCTTTCCTCACGTCTAAAAGTTTGTGGGGCGCTGCTGAAGAGGCGAAGCCGCACACAAAATATTGGCTTTCCTGGAGGTCTAAACTAAGGTTGCTAGAAGACATAACTTGACGACAGAAGAAGAGCAGTAGGTTAAGTTGGAAACGAGACAGGGGCGTTAATGAAACCAGTCTTTACCCTCCAGTCTTTTTTAAATATTTGTCATACTTACTCAGTTATATACAAACCCCTACAGACTGGCGTACCTTCAGATTTCAGCTGCCCCTTTGTATCCCTATTTCGTATACCTCATATTGCCTAACTTGTGCACATGGGGTAGCAACCAGGTGAGTTAACCAGGTGAGTCTTGTTGCTAGAGGCAGGCAGATGCATTGTGAGGAAAGTTTAATTAAGGGCTAGGGGCCAACACTCACCTCGGGCACATAACTGCAGACGTCCCCGCCGCACCGCCTCTCCACGGGTTTGTTTACCTTTGCCAGGAAAATAAACACAGACGAAGAAAAACAAAGACCATTACAAGGACTTGGATTGTGTTGTTTTTCTCAAGTATCGTTATGGCACAGCGATGTTTGTTGAAGCGACTTCTCCGCCATATTGGTATTCCCGGGCGGCTCTCCCCCACCCCCTTTCCTCACGTCAACTATTTCCAAAGGCTGAGTAGGAGATTAATTGCGTTCTAATGAGCATTTATGTAGGTGATTTATGATTCATTAGGTGATTACATATATAAGAAGTGAGAGAAAGAGAGTACCAAGATGGAGCTATATCGGATTCATTAGTCCAAGTTACCTGTAAGTCTTATATCCGTTATACTTGCTACCAGATCACATTCCTTTTTTACTACCGTACATGTTGAGTAAATTTCATGCTACAATTAGAAAAAGACTACGAATTTATTATATATGATTAAACCATTGCACTGCTGCCACTCATTAATTCCCACTCATTTTCATTTTTTTCACACTGACGGGTTTGTGGCTTGACCCTCTCAGCATGCCGATACTTATACTTTCTCCGTGAGTCTTATTAGTTATTATATTATTTTGTACTCCTCGATCCGGTCAAGGCCTATATATACATCCACTTCCGGGTTTACCTTTAATTAATGGCCGGGACTCATGCTTATTTTCTTCAATGTGCTTCATAATAACAATAAGCGCAGAGGAACATATGTTTACTTTAATTGTCTATCATCTACTTGCTTATTACTTTGTCCGTGAGTCTTATTATAGTTACAATAAATTTTTTTATAGGCTATATTATACTCCGCGGTCAAGGCCACTTCCGGGGGAATCCATAGTGGGTCTCATGTTTTCCTTTCCACTTCCCCTCATACCAAAAATAATAGTGCCAATGATAACAATGACTAATAATAAAGATCATGCTAATACTAATAATGATAATAATAATAATGCCAGGGAGTAAATTAATATAATTGCGCAGGGTGGTGTGCGCAGAGGCAGAGCACCGTTACCGGATTATCGTACTAAGAGCATCGTATGTACCGGCTTCTGAGCCATAACGATTGTCGAGAAACACAAATAATTAACCATTTTAACGATAACTATATAAATGAAGCCAATTATTGGAGTGGAGACAGTTTTGGGGCAGAAATCGGCAATCTGGCAACTTTAAGGCAGAGGCGGAGCGAGCAGTCACCCCATCAACGATGCCAGATTGTCGTACTCAACCTCTTTTATTTGCCGATTTCCGTCTCCAAAACTGTCTGCTCCACCTCAATAACTAGATTTATTAATAGTTATCGTTTAAATGATTAATTATTGGTGACTCTTTGAATTATTAAAGTGTCAAAAACCGGTAAATACGAAGAAGAGGAAGAAGTGAGGGCGCCAACGTTACCAGATGCTCGCACTCATAACATTGTCTTTATCACTCCCAGGCACACAAAATCTGTCATAGCCACATCTCTAACGGTATCCAATCACAGTTCGCCTCGAAACCGTAATATGTTGATCTTAATTTATATGTTTATGGCTAGGAAAAGGAATAATACGAAGTGGCAGGGTCGGTATCTTCAGACGCTTCCACCTCTCACATCAACTATTTCCAAATGTCAAAAGGAGATGAATCGGGTTACCATGAGTGTTGTTTCACACTCATGGCATAGAAGAAGGGTAAAAGTATCATTAGGATCATTAAACAACCCCTGGAAATGCCCAAAACTCCTTCAAAAAGCGTATCAAATATGAGTGGTTTGGGAAATGGCCCACTGGTAACGTTAGCAGGGCGCCGCGCCGAGGCTGCTGCTTTCGGCCGAGCTCAGTACTTTAGTAACCAGGGGGGGTAGTGTTCATGTGACCAACTTACTCTAGCTATTGCGTGAGCCGTTTCTGTGCATCAGTCGCAATAGCCCTTGAATGCAATATATTTTTCCAAAGGCGTACTGGGGCTACTCTACATCCGCGGTATTGACTTTTAGCTGATGAAAACACAATGGACTGAATCCCTTGATCTTTTTGACATCGGCACATCATGCAGCACTGGAGCAGCCGCTTTCCCCGAGACCCAGAATTAGCTCGGGTGTCTTGCCGTTAACCAAGGATCGAGAGGGCGGTGGGGAGTGGTGCCTGGGTACGCGGTACAGCTTCAATGTGTAAAATGACTGAGAAAGGCGAGGAGAGGGCGCCCTTGATCGAGGAGACTGGCCACCTCCTCAATCCCTTCGTCCACCGCCTGGAACTGAACACGGCCTATGACAAATTCAAGGTGAGACCCGTGCACCCACTCGATGGCACTGTTTATTAGTGATTTTGATAGGAGTCTCTCTCTCTCTCTCTCTCTCTCTCTCTCTCTCTCTCTCTCTCTCTCTCTCTCTCTCTCTCTCTCGGTGATTTTGATAGGAATCTCTCTCTCTCTCTCTCTCTCTCTCTCTCTCTCTCTCTCTCTCTCTCTCTCTCTCTCTCTCTCTCTCTCTCTCTCTCTCTCTCTCTCTCTCTCTCTCTCTCTCTCTTCTCTCTCTCACGATTATGAATTATACATATGTATTTTCTTAGCAGTGGCATGTATATGATTATACCACACACACACACACACACACACACACAGACAGACAGAGAGAGAGAGAGAGAGAGAGAGAGAGAGAGAGAGAGAGAGAATTCCTCTCAAAATCAGAGAGAGAGAGAGAGAGAGAGAGAGAGAGAGAGAGGATGGAATTTTTAATATATATGGTATAATAGGTACCTACGTTGGTAAGAGGGATCGAGAATTTTTAATATGAAGATGTCAGTGACCCCAGGCATACGTGCCAGATGTGGCACATGACGAGTCATACCCAAGGATATTTACTGTAATTGTATCATAATTCATAACATTTCGTACTTCTTCGGTGTGAAAAGGGTTTCACAAATCAAAGATACTGGCACAGTTTATTGAGAAAGTCTGTTCACTTAGCAGATTATATAATAGGCACGAATGCTGTTAGTCGAGGAATGTTGACTTACTCTTGGCAAGACAAAAAGTTTGGCCCCCAAGACATGACACACACACACACACACACACACACACACACACACACACACACAATCCACGTTATTTCAACATCAGTGACCGGTGATTGACGTGTCGGGTATTTTAAGCCATAGGGAACGCATGGGATGTGCACCTGCTTCTCTTGGCATCCTCTCCCGTCTTGTTGCGTGGCCCGCGTCCCATGGGCAACCGTTGTTGGCACTATGGCTAGGGAGGGGGAGCTGTATCGTGTAAACAAATTCCAAACCGACGAATTAATTGTAACAAAGATAAATTGACGAATTGCAATATCAAGTAGTCAGTTACTGATGATATATCCTTATTGTCCACATCATCCTCTCGCTTGTGCTAATTTCCATTACTCGGTTACGCAGTTCAATATACGTCATTACAAGTTAGCCAAGTTCAATTGAAATATGTAGTTGATAAAAATAATAAGCTAGGGTATATACTTGATATTTCCACAGCCATGCTTTCCTCCGCATGGAGACACTAGCAGCGGCTGTTAGGAAGTAAATACACAAGTTCAGTGGAGTTCAAAGCAAATAGTGAGCAGATCCACTGGGTTCCCTAGTTGCCCTTTTCGAAAGCAAATAATGAGCAGAGCTCTTATAAACTATATAATAATAATAATGTTACATAATAATAATCATGGTACGCAGCCAGGTACATAGCAGCCATGGATGGTACATATCAGCCAGGGATGGTAGCAGCTATGAGACACTAGAAGCTATGTTGTTCCTCTGTTCCTGCTGACTCGCCTCGTATATTTCCTAACGCTATAATAATGTATGTAGTGGTTTGCACAGGTTGTCCTTGCCTTATCTGTGAGAGTCGTGTCTTAACTTGGTTGTACACAAAATCATTTGACTGCTTTTTCTGTTTCTTAAGGTCGGCCCTGGTAGGCTTTTTTGGTAGGACCTAGTGGTCAGCCCCAGCCCGTTATGGCGCAGGCAACTGTTTTATTGTGGTGTCATCTTACTTGACTCATGCTGTGCCCGGGATTATTTTTTTTTAATCTTTTTAGAGAATTAATCTGGACTAAAGTCCGGATTGATAGGTGGTCCTAAAGGCAGCATGTGGGTAGACTTTGGCCATTCGGCAACGACTGAAAATTGTCAGCTTGTAGCGGTGGGCGGGATTCGAATCCGGGTCCTTCAGGACGCCGCGCCTGCACTCTGACCACTCACCCACCGCCTCCCTTCGTACGCGGGAGAGTTGGAGGCAAGTCCAAAAGAGAAGTCATCATGAAAAATACCGGTATAAGAGAGAGGCAGCATAGCAGCGGAGTAGATAGGGTCGAATAGAGTCGTAGAGGTAGAAGATTGTCACTAAGAGGAAAGTTGAGGAGACGAAAAGCCTTTGAAAGGCTCTTCATTTCATCAACTCCCCTCCTCTTACGGACAGTCTCTTAACTTTCGCCGCAAACTCCTCTCCTTCCGAAACTGATCCTCTTTTCTGGTTACTCATTTGGTTTCCTTTTGCGGGAGTACCGCTTAACGAAAAAGTTTGACCAGGCAGTGTGTCAACACGGAAGCACAGTTCTTAAGGACAATTGAAGGCACGCTATCAGGTCTATAAGCTCTGAGGATTCAAGCCAGAGAGGGCATAGACAATTCTTAAGAATTCTTAAGAATTTTAATTGCAATCACAGTCTACCATCTAATCTATTTTAACTAATGTACCATGGTGCGAAAAGAGAGGTGAGGAGAGAGCAAGTCCGCCAGGCAGATTTCATTTTAAAGTTGGAGGAGCCTCGTGGCGACCCTTCCAGGGCCCTCCTCCTCTCATCTCATCTCAGGCCTTCTGCTTCCTTCACAGTCCCGTACCCTTATCACCTTCAACTCGTTCCTTGCAAGCTTACACACACACACACACACACACACACACACACACACAGCTTTTTCTTATCATAGTTTATTCAGGGTTTGGATTACGAAGTTGTTGTTACAGTTGCCTTTTCATTATACGTACTTCTCATTCTTATAATAATAATAATAATAATAATAATAATAATAATTTGCTTCCTGTCACATTATAAATAGTCAGTTTGATACCAGCTAATAGAAGTGGTATTGTCTCTGATCAGGCAGACTCAGCTTGTTGAAGACATGGAGTGCGTGACCGACGATACACCTGTTTATGGGTATCAGACAATTTTTTTGCCTTGACAGCTTTACATCACGTTCGTGTGGTTCACTGCTTGGGGGTTGTGACTTGGGTTAAGACGGGATGTCCTTTCTGATGTCACGCGGCGATATTAGGGTTCGATCCGCCTGGCTCGTGCCTGCTTCCAAGGCTTGACACTACCCCACTAGGCCTCGATCCGCATCCCTTGAGTAGGCGGCAAGGAAGGCTTTTCTCTCTACCAACACACCATGTGCAAAGATTAAGTTGCATTAGGTCTCGTTTGGTGGTTTTTTTTTTTTTTTTTTTTTTTTTTTTTTTTTTTTAGTAGCTGTTATCATGCAGGTGCTCTCTGTCTCAGTGTTTTCGTGGTATACTTATCAGCGCCTTTCCGAAAATTTATCGTTATTCCTGTCACCTTCATCCTCATCCCTTTTGTTCCCTTTCACTAGTAATGCCACGAATAATATGGATGTGGTAGTTAGGATAGCGGAAAAAAAGTCATACACCGAATTGCATAATAATCAGGGTATGGAAAAATAAGGAATGGATTTGGGCAAGTCATGCATATAATTGGTAACAGATGGCCAACAATGGATAACCGTGGCAACTCAGGGATTATATAATTCAGGGCAGACAGAAAAGCAGGTGGAAATATGAAGTTAGAGCATTTGCCGGAGCAGGGGGGTATTAATAACATCAGAGAGGTGGAATACGTTGGGAAAGGCCTTTTGTCTTGCAGTGGTCTAGGATGACTCAAACAGATGATGATAATGAGAGCCTCCTATACATTTAATAGTGTCCCTGTCTGTTCTTCCATTGACCAGAGCCATTTAGCAGCGTCTTTGTTCTTACACTGACCAAAGCCATTTAGTAACGAATTTGTCTTTTCTTCCCCTGACCAGAGCCATTTAGTAGCGTCTGTCCGGTCTTCCACTGACCAGAGCCATTTAGTTAGGCTCCTGTATGTCTATCTACTTACCAGAGCCATTTTAGTAGCGCCAATCTTTGCTTTTCCCCTTACCAGAGCCATTTATCAGCGCTCCTGTATTTTGTCTCTTGTAAAGTTGTTTTCGAGTTTGTTTTCTCTCGTCGTTTGATTCTCCCTTTTACCAGAGCCCTTCAGCAGCGCTCCCGTTTGCTTTCCCTACCGCAGTCCAAGAATACGCAATCATCCTACTCTTGTTTCCAGTCTTAAAGCAGTTCGCGGATGACGTCACACGGTTTCGCTCCAAGGATTCTACCTCTTTGTTTTCGCTACTTTTAACTTGAGTTCTACTTGTCAAACATGAATTATATTTCTCTTTGAAAAAACAAAAAAGAAGCCTACAAATAAATCTGTAGAATCATAGGAACCGCGTGACGTCATCATCCTGCGCGCGGGATGACAGCATTCCCACCAGAGTACCTCCTGTCAGCATGTTGGCCCCCTCACCGGAGACCTGCAGTATCGTTTTGTGTGCTTATCGCCATACCAGAGCCGTGTAATAACGTTCCTGTGTTTTGTGTTCCAGCTGGTGTTCATGTCGGTGCTGGTGCTGCCGGTGCGGGTGGTGGGCATCGTCGTGTGTCTGCTGGTGGCCTACGTCTTGGCCACGACGGGGCTGTGGGGACTTTCGCGGGAGGAGCTTGGTGCGCGGCCCATGAGTGGATGGCGCCGGTGAGTACTATAGCTGGTGTGTGTGTGTGTGAGAGAGAGAGAGAGAAACTGGTGGAGATTTATATTTTTTGTTTGTTTGTTTATGTGTGTTTGTTTGTTTGTTTATGTGTGTCTCATGATTTATTTGCGTCTTTTAGTTGTCTTGTGATGCCGTATGCCTTATTCAACATATATTGTTATTTTACTTACATGTCTTTTTTTTTCTTGTGTGTTGTGACGCATCATGCTTTGTATACAAGTTTACAGTCTTCCAGCACCGGCCAGCCCCAGAACCCACCCTCTCTCGCCTCTGTGCTTGCTCACGCTCACTCATTTTCTCCCTTAAATTAATTTGTGATTCTTCTCAAGATACCCATGGGCGGCTACAACCAGCGTCAGGCTCTTGAAAGGACTCTCCTGGCTGGTTGTTCATTAATGCTGCTGTATATTTGTCTTCTACAGGGTAGCCAGGATGTGTAGATTACCCACGAGTCGATTCTAATACATTGGTGGTTTTAGTTACTTTGAAGCTGTTGATGGAGCCTCGAATCTGATTAATGTCTTTAGTTCTAACATCGTCTATTTTTTTCTAATTTAATGCATTCGCGGAAAAACGCATTAACTTTCCGGATTTTGGGAAGGAATGCGATATTTATTTTGTACTTACCTGTTTGTATATGATTTAATTGAGTCAAGCTCGTAAATTACCATGTGATACGCTCGCGCGCCTTTGTGTAGGTAGAGTGTGTTTTTACGTAATTCTTATAATTCATCCATCTTTTTCTGTACTCATCATTCACCACCCTCACACCCTCTCGTATGATTTTTCTCTTCCTTTCATCTCTTTCTCTTCCCTTTTTTTAATGTCAAACTCAAGGGCCAATGCGACGGAGATGAGCACCGAGGCCACATGCAGCTATAGCTATCCGAACTTTACTTAACCTTTTTTTTTTATCTCCCTTCTTGTTTCCATCGTTCCTTCACACCCTCTCCTCACCTTCCTCATCCCGCCCAGTAGCAACGCACCTTTACGTCAGGTTCCCCTCACAGCAGATGACATGGAGAGCAAAGAATGCTCACGTGACTCATTGAAGCAGGGGTTTACATAAATGCCCTCGAGGTATGTTGACTAATTACCTTTACAGAAATACTTTAACCTGTTTTTTTTATCTATTTTCCTGTGCTTTTTCTTCAAAACTCAACTTTCCAGTCTCCATTACGACCAGCACCCAAGAATGGCGAGGATTTGACAGGTGAGGATTTGATTTATAATGTGACCCATTTCGGGAAGCAGGTCTGGGCTATTTTGGAGTGTGTCTCGGTCAGGTGTGACCCAAATGATACGAGGGGGGGCGCAGCTTACTGCTTTTTTTTTTTAGGGGGAGGGGTGTCTATAGCGACGGTGGGCTCTCTTGAGGGGCGCATGCAGACTGACCACTCGGGTGCCGCCTCCCCTTAGGAAAGAAGATAAGAAACAAAGCAAATAGTTGATGGATTGTTAATTAATTACGCTATATTTACCTATTGTTTAAACTAGTGAATTAAATATCCATCGGCAAGTAGTTAGCATGCCCACGTGAGCATGCCTTGCTACGAATCCGCTGGCCCAAATTCGAATCCCAGCCTGGGCAGTCGGCATTCAGCTCACCTGGTTGTTTCCATCCTCACTTTCGGGCTGGTCGGTAAATGGGTATATGGGGAGACATGCGGAAGGTAAACTGTGGTAACCAGGATGTTACACCTGTCCTGTGTCGTGGGGTAATGGGTTATTACCCACCACAGGCTCTGGGGCCAGTTCGACGGAAATGAACACCGAGACCACGCGCAGCAATAGCGCATGTCCCCATCTTTACCTGTTACATAGAAAAAATATCTTATTTATCCTAAATCTAAATATTTCATCGAAGACTTAATTGAAATTGCGTTACTATTGCAAGCTACTGTATATTGTCACGAATTCCATCAAGTTCATAGTGTTGAAAATCAAAACTGAGGAGAGTATGTGCTCATAAATTATGTAGTGGAACAGTAGACTGAAATAACGAAGAGAATTACTTAGCAAAAACAAAAAAACGAATGTCATAACCAAAAGTTTGGCCTCAGAGCTAATCAGTGCATGAATTTGAGATCGAATGAGAGGATGGATTATGAGATAGAATATTATGGGCGAAAAAAATTATATGAATTATATGTTTCATTAATCTTGAGTAGAATCTTGTAGCATTTAGAAATCCTGAAACAGCGACGCTCATGAGAAAAGTGGGAACTAATATTGCACCGCAAGGAGAGGAGGCAGGAAGAAGTTTTACTGTAGGCGAGTTGGTAACATTCAAGCCACCGCCAAAAATATTGATGTGATTATACTAATTTTGTGCCTAAAAATAAACTGTTTAGAGACAAGGCTAATTTGAATACGATGAAGTGTACACACCCTATAAAGTTACTTAGAAGAGTAAACAAAACATTGGAAAACTAACGGAAATACTGATGTGCTTCAAGGATGGGTGTCGGAGATTGTGAGGATGATGCAGCACGTTCTTAAAGTAGCGTAGATGTATAGTATACGTGCCATTACATTGCTGAGGAACAATACTAATCTTCTCAAGACACGTGAGCCAATGCCATGAGCCAAACTTTGTATGTGACTTTGTTATGGGGACGAGGAATGAAGATGTATCACGTTACTCAAAACATCTTAGCTAAATATAGTATATTATTATAATGTTACTGACCAAGTTTTGTATGTAAGTTTGTTATAATGGCACTGAATGCTTATATATAAGGTGCATGTCGGATCCCAGACATGGCAAGCTCGCCCACATCTATCACACCCATATTATTTTACAAGTCACGTTTATGCTTAAGTGTAACGGTGTCTCTCCATATTATGAGGTGGGAGGCCGACTTTCATGGCTCGGCTCATACTGTGCTGTCAGTCAGCAAGTCGTGCTTCTTCCTTAGACCCAGGGCTTTAGAGACTTGGACCGAGAGTTCTTACTGTTATTCCCATCACCTCTGACAATGGCTTGGTGATATATACGACGGCAGTTATGAAAAGAAGCAGTAGTAGTAGTAGTAGTAGTAGTAGTAGTAAAGAACAAGAACAAAGAGGAAAAACGATGATTGTATATAAAACTTAATTTTCCTCGAATCACACCTCGGCACAGAACTCAAAAAGGGCGGACATTGGCTCTAGAGTCTAGACCCTCCGCCCTGGGAACGAACACCTGCCCCACCCCCCTTCAGACTCTCTAGGGGAAACTAGCACGCCTGTTGGGCTTACCCCGCCAGTGGGATTAGTTTATAAAAGGTCTTATCGCATTTGTCGGTGTCTGATAACATTGTCACGGCGCTTCTCGACACGTGGCTCAGAGATAACAGCTTGGCACTGGGGTGATGATGAAAGGACGTTCTGTACTGCCGGAGTGTGTTTGAGAGAGAGAGAGAGAGAGAGAGAGAGAGAGAGAGAGAGAGAGAGAGAGAGAGAGAGAATAATCATGTGCACTTTATGTTCGAACTCAAGATTTGTATAAAAGTGTTTGTTTCGGGTCATCTTGAACAGGTGATGAGTGTCTGGAAGATAAAGTGGAAGATAAATGATAAGTACACCAATAACGTTGAGTGAGTGTGAGAATAGTTCTGATAAGAAAAGTGTGTCTGTGTGTGTGTGTGTGTGTTTTGACGTGGCATTTCCTCATTCACCGGTTGCTGCTACGGTTTTATTACTCTATAGTCCTGTAAACAATATTCGGTAATTTAGATTTACAAACAAAAAAAAAGAGCAACTAGCGGCTGTCTCAGGCCACGATGAAGAAGGGATTTGTAAAGCACGGAGTGAACAGTTAACTCTGATCTCATGTTTCGGTGTAAGATGTAGGTTTGTGAAGCAGGCAAATGACGGTCGTATTGTTGCCTAATGCCCCGATGGTGAAGTGATTTAAGTTTGTGGCGGAAGCAATGGGTAGTTATACTGTTATCTCGGGTCTCGAATGTAAGCTGACTGAAGTTTATAAAAGAAGGAAGGAGTAGTTAAGGTCCTAATGGTATCCCCTGGCCACTCTCACCGTGTTCTTCATTTGTCACAGTAGCCTACTATCATAGTATTAAAATATCAAAATACATCGGGTTTGCTTAATTAATAATCACATTATTGATTGACGCACACGCTTAGCTGTTTAGAAATGGGAAGAGAGAGAGAGAGAGAGAGAGAGAGAGAGAGAGAGAGAGAGAGAGTTTCCGGTCATCAGTCACGGTCAAGTTCACTCGGGTCTTAACTTTCTGATTTTTTACCACTACCCGCGCTTCCCCCCTCCTCAATGCAATACTCTCAACAGGTAGAGTAAAAGGTTACCTGGGGGTCAGCAACAGGTGTGTGTGTGTGTGTGTGTGTTACATTATCTCCTACACAACACCTGCTATATTAATGTTACGACACACACGCACTGTACATTTCCACAGATGTCTGTGACTCGTTGGTAACCGACTGTTTGGTGTTGTCATGGTTTGTTGTTGGAGCGTAGCAGCTCCACATGCAAGGCCCTAGGTTTCCTTGTTACCTTACCAGCAGTTAGTTTTAGTGGATCTAGTGTTCTAGGCGACCTAATGTTGAGTGGAATGGTGTGAGAGTGGGCCTGGGTGTACAGTAAGCAAGAGTGTAAATTGAATGAGGTGGAAGAAGGCGACCAAGGAGACTATTATAATATACAGTCTCCTCGGTGACGACTCTCCGTACATTGACGGTACATTTCCTTTAGTCGGTTCACCCAAACCTGGGGTGTGCATTATCGAACACGGGCAACCTGCTGTCACAAGGCGTGTCCAATTTCGTGGATAAAGTATGATAGTCAACGCACAGGAAACAATCGTCATTATCAATAATATTTAGGCAACTATAACATATACCGTCAATTGTAGTCGATTTTGGGTTTAAAAAAAATATTAGTACTGTCGCAGACAGTTGTTTTGCTGATTTACCAGTCTCGGCGCTGTCTGCCACCAAGAAAATTAGCAGGCTTTAAAACAAAACAGCTGTTTGCTACAGTGCTATTTTTTTTTTTTTTTTTTATTTATTCAAAATCGACTATGACGGTATTTGTTATTGTTGCTTGCATATTATTGATAATGACGACTTTCCTATGCTCGAGCTATCATATATTATCTACACAATCAGACACGCCGTGTGACAGCAGGTTACCAGCGCACGATAATTCACACCTCAGACTTGAGTGAACCAACTATAACGTTTACCCCACATTTACTCTTGATGGGCGCGACAACTTTTTTTGTGTAACTTTAGGCGACGTGGCGTCGTTTGGAAAGATGGGAAAGTGGGTCTGAATGTGGGATAAACAAGAGTGTGACGTGAGTGTAATGGAGGGTAGCGATCGTGGCATAGGCGACGTAGCAGGTGTATAATCCCGAGGAGGGGGGGCGGGGCGTGAGGGGAAATGGGCGATGGGGTGTTACAGGCGGTACGGTGCGATTTGAAAGATTGGGAACAGGTAAACTGTGAACTCAGATGTGATTGGGGACGAAACGTGAGGAATGGGGTGGGAACGGAGGATCATAATGTAGTAGTACTAGAATATGATACGATGTGGTCTGTGGGAGAGGAAGTGAGACGTGGTGTTAGATAGCGTTGAATCATGCATAGTGTAAGTGTAAGATTGACTGGTGGTGTATATTAGGACAAAAGGTTATGGTGTCACGTAGAGAGAGGGGGAAGGGGAGGGAGGTGTAGTACTGTTTGAGAACAGGTGGCGTGTTGAAGAGAATGTTGGGAAGGCAAAAAAAAAAAAAAAAAAAAAAAGGAACGAGTGAAGAGGCTGGTAATGGTGTACGTGTGGGAGAGGGTGTGCTGTTCGGGATAAGGTCGATTGTGGTTCGAGGAAGATAAGTTGTGCAGGTGTGGCGAGGAGGCGAGAAAGGATGCATTGTGGCATATGTAAGCAGGTGTGTGTGTGTGTGTGTGTGTGTGTGTGTTTAAAGGGTGTCGGGTGTTTAAAAAGTAAGATCTAGTTGTTTTAGTACCGTGAATACGAACAACAAAATTGTTATTCCATGTTTATTTTATCTTCCAGTAACCTGGACACCTCAATGATAGTTTATATATATATATATATATATATATATATATATATATATATATATATATATATATATATATATATATATATATATATATATATATATATATATATATATATGTTGTTTTTGTTCATAGTAAATAACCTCGGTGGGTTGCAGGAGGACTAACGCTTCTATTGCAAAACGAGGAACGTAACAAAACTATAATCAGAATGTAGCTTTCGAGCACAGGAATATGTAAATGGTATCTATTTTGCTCATTCGTTATTCCTACAGGCAGTTTCCGTCTCTTTCTCCCTTGCTTATTCTTGTTGATCATAAGTAACAAGCACGTCTGCGTTAGCAACCGGTGGGTGGTTTGCGGCGCGAGTGGGCGGAGCTCAGCGGGCAGCGGCTCACCTTCGCTGGTCCCTGCAGGCTGAGGAGTGGCGTGACCATCGTGATGCTCAGCTCGTGCCCACTCAGCGAAACCGAGGATCAAGCACCTGCCATGACCATGATTCCGTCAGTAATGTTACGTTGAGGTAAATGTTCTATATGCAGAGCTCATAATTTATATATATATATATATATATATATATATATATATATATATATATATATATATATATATACATATATATATATATACATATATATACATATATATAATACAAGTCAACAGTTGTTTTGAATTCTTTGTCAGAAAAATTAAACCCGGCTTCCCTTCATGGAAAGGTGAACTATATAAATGCTTACATATGACTAGTAAGCAGCGGAGTTTTGTTATTAGATGCCTGTCCCAATCGCCAACCTTAGGTGACGAGGAGGCACCTGTTATTGTTATCATTCCACTACCACTAAAAGATGTTCATGGATGACAACGAGTTACCTGCTACGGTTATTGCAATAGTGATGTAACAGTCAATATGTCACCTGCATGTAAAAAAAATGGATTTGTAAATCTCAGATATTACCCGTAAGGGACTGTGCTAGGTGGTTGCCAATGCAGCTTGTCCCTGAGTCCCCAGTAACCCCTGTGCTGGCAATGCGTTCAACTTCAAGGTCGGCACGCCTTGGACCACCACCGTCAAGGGGACCCGGACGTCGTATTCATGTTGTTACTTGCCTCAAATTCTCAAAATTTGTTGAGGTTAGTAGTACAACCTATTTACCCCTCCCCCGTTATGGCACACCTGAGCACTGATAACCAATCTCCCCCGTTCAGTGATTATTAGTTCTCGTTTTGTATTCCCTTGTAGTAACTTTCGGTATATAAGCTACAATTGGCTTAGAAAAGAAACGAACCCTTATTAATACCTTTACAAGCATATCATTTTGCACCCTACCTCTTTGAAGCTGCATCTAATAATGATAAGACAGATTGCTGAGCTTGTAGTTACGAAGTTTCCGGGGAAAAACGAGGATTATTTTTTTCCTATCGTCACGATTTAATTAAATACCAACCGCGGGATTACACCACACTATCCTTATTTAAAAAAAAAAATG
>NC_066518.1:285177-422677 GCF_024679095.1 Eriocheir sinensis | reverse complement strand
TCCCCCGGCCTGAGCGGGGCTCGAACCGCCGCCTGTTTAGCCGTTAAGCCTCGCAGCGCAGCGCTCTACCGACTGAGCAACCGGAGCGGTGTGTGTGTGTACTACGTCGTAAGTAGTATTACGCACTCTGAGTCTGGCATAAATAAGTGATTCGTCCCCTGTTTGCCAGTATTGAACATCCAACCAATAGGGGAGCTGGCATTAGTCTCTTTGGCGAGCATGGTACGAAGGTGATGGGGGTGGGGGGGGAATACCTAACGGATGCGTTGGTAAGGTGAGGGACTTGCTTCGGAATAGATTAGAGAGAGAGAGAGAGAGATGGTATTCTCCTCCCGCCTCTTAATTAAAGAGTCCTTGTTACCTCTTGTTACGTTGAAGAAAAAGAGAGTTCCGGGGTGAATGAACTCCACGGACGGCAGGCAGATGCGCTGAACACCTACCTGTGGTACTTATAAATGATCTATCTAGACATTTATATATTGTAACCTAACCTACTCCACCTAAGACCAAGACCCGGACCTTTGTAAGCATTAATAGGTATGCCCACAACTTTACTACGATGCCGAATGTATATTTTGTTAAGAGAGATCAGGCTGTGTTACCAAGATTATATTTATAGTCAACATAACAGGCCTTATTTTCAGTTCTGGCCTGCTTCACCATTTGGAGATGAGTGATCAGCTGGATTTTTTACCATATTAATTAAGGGAGTTTACAAGGTTTAAAAAAAAGGGGCATCTAGGTCCCAGGTGTACCCTCTCTCTAGGATGAGTATGGGGCCCCATGTTTTGCAATGACTTTTATTACAGCAAGTGGGGCTCACAATACTCACATAAAACTTCTTTATGGCATTGTATATTTAAGGACATTATTTGATCTCATTGCAGTTTTGTAACTCCAGTAAGGTGTTGCACAATGAGAAGGTGGCCATAGATGTCTGAAAAAATATCAGCTGGTGGCAGGATTTGGGGTTAGTGCACTTCACTTATCACCACTTTCTTTAATGTTGCCCTAACATTTTTTTTTTTTTTTTATGCAAATCCTGCATAATGTTGATATATTGATAAACATACACAGCACTAGATTTCATGTCATTAGCTGGTGTATAATTGTTTAATTGAACTTGTTATAAGCTCCTCAAGTTGATATACAGAGCCAAACACACACTTGGATCTCCATAGTGCAGTGGTCAGCACACTCACCTCACAAGCCACAACCAAAAGGTTTGGTTCCTGCACTTCCCTGGGCAGAGTGGAGGCAGATGGCCAGTCTCCATTCATGTAAGCACCCTTGTCTACCCATAAGTGAATGGGTACCAGATGTCAATCAGGGGTTGTGTCCTGCCTCCAGGGTGTGTGTGGGTGTGAGGTTTCAGTCACATTCAAAGACTTTGGTTTCAGCGGTTTCCAGAGATCCGTCACTTGTGAGCTCCGATCTTAGCCTTGGTCAGGGCAAGGCCCACCCTAGTCAGAAAAGGTACTTGCTGGCAATTGCATGTATATTGCATGGTCAGATCATGGTGAATTACACAAGTAGCTTCTTAATGCAGTGGTTAGTGTGCTTGAGATGCAACCAAATGGTCCCAGGAAGCAACAAGAGGCATGGAAAGAAATTGAAAAAGACAAGGTACATAAAGGATATAGAAAAAGTAGTTTTCCATAAGATGCATTGAACCCTGGACAGAGGGATTGTCTGCTCCAAAACCTTAAATGAATTTAAATCCAAGTGTGACTTCCTGAGATGACAGAACCCTACGAGCTTAGCTCATTTCCTGTATAAGTATCCCATCATGGTAAATATACACACACACACACACACACACACACACACACACACACACACACAAGCTGGATGGAAGTGACGAGTGGAGTCCCCCAAGGATCGGTGCTGGCTCCGATTATGTTTGTAATTTATATTAATGACATGACAGAAGGGGTGACAAACTATATGAATAAGATGCTGGTTGACTCTTGCATGAGGGGTTTGGACAGTATAGGGATGAGCATGAGTAGAAAGTCGTGTGCAGCGGGGCCACGGGAGGAGGGGAGGCATGCAGTTAGCAAGTTCAGAAGAGCAGTCAGCATGAACATATCGATAGAAGATAGAAAGAGAGGCAACATGGCGGCGGAATTTGAGAGGTAAAAGACTATCAGTATGAGGAGGAGAGCTGAGGAGACGAAGAGCTTTTGACTCCACTCTGTCAAGGAGAGCTGTGTGAGTGGACCCCCCCCACACATGAGATGCATACTCCATACGAGAGCAGACAAGGCCCCTGTAAATGGACAGCAACTGTGCGGGGGAGAAGAACTGGTGGAGACGGTACAGAACGCCCAGCCTCGAGGAAGCTGATTTAGTAAGAGATGAGATATGAAGTGTCCAGTTGAGATTTTGAGTTAAGGATAGACCGAGGATGTTTAGTGTTGAGGAAGGTGATAGCTGAGTGTTGTCAAAGAATAGGGGATAGTTGTTTGGAAGATTGTGTAGAGTGGATAGGTGGAGAAACTGTGTTATTGAGGCGTTGAAGGACACCAGGTTCCTCTTGCCCCAATCGGAAATAATAGTAAGGTCTGAGGCTAAGCGTTCTGTTGCCTCCAGCTTTGAGTCGTTAAGTTCCTGTAGGGTGGGTCTTCTATTAAAAGAAGTTGAGTAATGCAGAGTGGAATCATCGGCGTAGGAATGGATAGGACAGTTCGTTTTGGAAAGAAGATCATCAATGAACAACAGAAAGAGAGTGGGAGATACGACAGAACCCTGTGGGACACCACTGTTAATAGGTTTAGGGGAAGAACAGTGACCGTCTACCACAGCAGAAATAGAACGGTCAGAAAGGAAACTGGAGATAAAGATACAGAGAGAAGGATAGAAACCGTAGGAGGGTAGTTTGGAAAGCAAAGATTTGTGCCAGACCCTATCAAAAGCTTTTGATCCGTCCAGCGCGATAGCAAAGGTTTCACCGAAACGGCTAAGAGAATATGACCAAGAGTCAGTTAGGAAGGCAAGATCACCAGTAGAACGCCCCTTGCGGAACCCATACTGGCGATCAGATAGAAGGTCAGAAGTGGAAAGGTGCTTTTGAATCTTCCGGTTAAGGATTGATTCCAAAGCTTTAGATAGACAAGAAAGTAAAGCTATAGGATGGTAGTTTGAGGGATTGGAACGGTCACCCTTCTTAGGCACAGGCTGTATGAAGGCACACTTCCAGCAGGAAGGAAAGGTAGATGTTGACAGGCAGAGGCAATAGAGTTTGACCAGGCAGGGTGACAACACGGAGGCACAGTTTTTAAGGACAATAGGAGGCACTCCATCAGGTCCATAAGCCTTCTGAGGATTGAGGCCAGAGAGGGCATAGAAAACATCATTTTGAAGAACGTGGAATGTATGCCTCCATTCCAGAGACAATCACCTCTGTGATGCGCCGAGCACACACAGAGGGGTCTCTATCCTGGAAGCAATAATCATTCCACGGGAAATCGGAAAAGTACATCCTCAGGTCGTCCCACTGAGCTGAAGCAAAATGCCAGAAGCATCGCCTCTTCGGTGGGTCCAGAGGGTGTACAGGAGCAATAGGACAGGATGCAGAAATAAGATTGTGATCGGAGGAGCCCAATGGAGAGAACAGTTTGACAGAATAAGCAGAAGGGTTTGAGGTAAGGAACAGGTCTAGAATGTTGGGCCTGTCTCCAAGGATACAAGAGGGATTGGAGAAATTGGACAGGGAAGACCTAGTGGTACGTGACAGAAGTGTAACAAGAGGCAGTGGTAAGAAATTGAAGAAGAGCGACTGTAGGAGAGACATCAAGAAATACAGTTTTCCATACAGAAGCATAACAACACAGAATGGACTTGACAAGGAGACTGTGTGTGCAAACACGATTCATGAATTTAAAGCCAAACTGGATAATAAGCGTTATGGAGACGGGACAGCACGAGCCTGGTACGGCTCTTTTCATGTATTTCACAACTAGGTAAACAACTAGGCAACTAGGTAAACACACACACACACACACACACACACACACACACACACACACACACATTTATTATAGATATTCTAATTTTAACGATGCAATTATACTTGGTTGATTTATCTGATATGACTTTCCACAACTTTGCCTTACTTTTTTACCTATACACAGGTTACAGCAGTTGGATCTCCACCACGACTAAGTGCCTCTCATTGCCTTAATGTGCTAACACAGTCCTCTACCATCCTCTCTTTTCCTCCTTCCCCTCCCACAGCAGGTAACATTGGATATTGTGTCTAACTGTGTTGGGTGCCTCTTCCCCTCAGTGTGATGAAGGAGTTGGTACGGTTAGGGGTACGGGGGGTCTTCACAGCAGGGGGCTTCCATCTGGTGCAGGTGAAAGGTCAGCAGGCACCTCCAAAAGAAGCCCCCATCCTGGCCGTGGCACCTCACTCGTCTTACTTCGATGCTCTTCCTGTAGTGGTCATGGGCGCTCCAAGCGTCGTCGCTAAGGGGGAGGTCGCCAGTGTTCCCTTCTTTGCAAGTATGGGGAGGTGGGATTAGACTGATCTATCCCCTACCCTTTTGATCCCAAGTCATACTACTCCATTTACTCTGCAATCAAACTAATTTGATTGAACATTTACCAGATATGGTGCAAACTAATTTGATAAAATGATGAAGTGGATGCAATCCATTTTCTGAGATTCACAGCATTTATATAAAGCTAGAATTTCATATTAATACTTAGAGTAAGTCTATCAGTGTTTATATGATCAAATTAAGCATTTTCATTGTTAGCAGGAAATTTGTATCTTGGGATTAATAACAAGTTGGGGGTAGTGATTTTTAAAGTCATGAAAAGGCTATAGCCAAAATTAAGACGATACCCACATGCTATCACATCTAACTACTAATCTTCCTATTGGATCTTAACTCTTCATTTTCATAACTTATCAGCACATTCTTTATAATGCTAAAGCTGCCATAGTCATTCACCTCACATATAGTTAGGAAGTAATAAATTTCCCTTACATAATCACTAAGGTTGGTAACATCTTTCACCAACATATGCATGTTTCACCATATATGTGGTGTTATATCTTCAGCTTTTCTGATTTTCAAATCTGTAATTCAATATTTTTCTTGAATGGACAGTAATGATTCTGCTCTTTTTGTTAGTCTGGCATTTAGCTATAGGCCCTCAGAAATAGTCCTACCACTTTGCTAAGTAATGCCAGGAAATGAAGCCTCATGCTTAGATATTTTCCATAACACATTATAATTTTAGATACATTACACATTTTATACCACTAAGTTACTACTGTATTCAGCTTGGCCATACAAATGCCTTCATTCACTAAAACTAGCCACTTAAATTGCTGCTAGGAGGATATATATACATAGTTTGGCATAGCTTGATTCAAACTGGGCAACATATTATAGCACACTACTTTTTAGTAGTCACCACTGATCACAGCAGTATTGCATATACAGTTACATGACATTGGTAATAATTATGCATGCACTGCTTACCTCCCCTGGATCATTTATTCTTTATGGTTATTCATGATTTAGTTTCCTTTTGCTCTCAAATCTGTATACAAATGTAAATTTGGCAGATTCTCTACATTACTGTTAGTTTAACATTGAATAGTACTTCCAGCAAACCCTCCATAAATCAGATTGATTGGGCGACACCTTGTCCAAAATAGCTGAAAATCCAAACTAGCTGAATTTAGACAACAAACTTGTGCATACCCAAGCAAGGCTGTTCCAGAGTTGACCAGTGATTCTGATTAATTCTTGTGTAAAAGGTTAAGACACCACAGGAGACATGGAGTAGAGCATATGAATGTTAATTTATATGGCTCTGAATTACTGCCTTATGTAATGGGGCGTTGAAGGTGAGGTGATAACAGTGAGGATGGCGGCTGTAAACAAAGCACGGAACAGTATGAAACCTGACGTGTGCGTCAGGAAAACTAGTTTTGGGTGAATAAGTACCTAGAGATTCACTCTAATGAGCTTGAATTACACTCACACAGTTCTTCACATAACTTGATTACCTTGAGTCATGAGGTATTTTTCTTTTATATATCAATTGGTCATCTTTTTATATCCATGTATCATGTTTTCATTATAATCTCACCATTCATTGCCTTATAAGCCCCTAATTTGTGCTTTATATTTTTTATAGCAATATAGTTAGCTGGTCTGACAACTTTTAATTGTTTCACATGCGCAGCTGTTCATTCAGTCCAACTTAATTTATTCACCATGCGTAGATTTTTCCTTTCTTGTAAACCTCTTGTCATTTTGTGTTTGTAACTGTTTGTTCTCAGCTATTTTGTGTTTGATGTTCCATTCATGTCTTCATTTTCATATTTCTTCAAACACTAATTCAGGTACTTTCAAACTCTTTTTCTAATTTTACTTACAACATTTATGTGGACATACATAAATGTTCAATCAACATATCAATCATGCACATATTAGGAAACTAGTCATACAGCTAACTAACATTTTCCTGTAACCCTGCCACTCATATATATATAGTCACTTTCCTGTAACCTTTCGGACATTAGAATTGTGCAACCTGTCCTTCATATTCTACTATACTGATCAGAACCTTCTCAGTTCTCACTACTCAGATGTTGATAGCCACCCACACATGAGTTTGAATTTACTTCCACAATCAGCAGATTGAAAGGATTTTAATACAGAGTGGAGTATTCTAGGGTAAATGGTTAGTTTAGCTCTGCCACCTCAAAATACCATATTATGCCTTCATGTCATTGTCAAAGAGCGAAATACATCCTAAAGATGCACATGGTTTGAAACTAAAAAACTAAGCAAACCTAGCATAACCATGCCAGATGTGTAGGAGACAGATGGGGCAGCTGCTGCAGTGCACTTTCTATATTATGGTTAAAGGGCATGTATTTTCTCACTTTAACCATAATATGAAGGCGTAAATGGTGTTTTGAGGTTGTAAAGCTAAACTAGACATTTACATTGATAATACCATATTAGTGTAGGAAAAGATTGAAAAAAAAATATCTGGAAGGGATAATTTTGAGGCACAACAGCTTAGCAATTCACTTCATGCACCAGTATAAATGAATAGTTCTAAAGGTGGTGCTGTCAAAGCATGAAATGCTTATTAGGAGCCTTTTTCACTTGATTTCCTAAGTGATTTGCTGGCTCTAGCTCTGAAGGGTGCTTTTATGATCATTTTCTATTGTTTCTCTATCAGATTGCTACACAGTTAATGTCAAAGAAGAGTATCACATACTGTTGGCTGTATTTTTAATTCATGCAAGGATTTCAGCTTTTTTTTATTTTTTTATAAGTAAAAAAAAATAGGACTGACATATGCTTGCTGCAATTTTCTGTTAATTATGGTAGTTCAGGGTAATTCAAGGCATAACTCATTTTGTTATGCATGTGAACACTGCTGCCACAAGAGGACCCCAGCCAGTGTAAGGTATTACATGGGAGTAATGGTTTCCATCGGCTGCATAGTTGGTGGGGGAGGAGAAGCCTCTCTTGAAAATTGTATTGGAGCAAGAGGCATAGCATCGTCTTTCCCTCCCCCTCTCACAGTATTCCATCGCTAAGCACCTCCTGCAAGATGAAATCTGTATTTATTTATTTCTATGTATTAAAATTTACCTTTTCTAGTATTATCATTTTGTGTTATCATGCATATGTTTATTTTTAGCTTTATGCATACTTTCAGCTTTTGTGAATGTGAGTCTTTCTTATTCTGGTATTGACCTGCTTCTGCTAACAGCCTGCTTTACAAGAGCATTACTTCTTTCTGTTTGCATGCATTGTTTTATTTACTCTTTTAATCTGGTAATTTGGATATCAAACATTTTTCATTTATCAAGGCATGGTCATCACTTGGTTAACAGCACATTATCGAAACTTCCTTGTTAACTCTTGGTGTATACACACATACACATGCACATGTTCACACACACACACACACACACACACACACACACACACACACACATATATATATATATATAGAGATATATAGATATATATATATATATATATATATATATATATATATATATATATATATATATATATATATGCTATTACTCATTTTGCACTTATTTGTGCTTAAAAAAGCTAAATAATATATAATATTGTTTTTCAATGAAGTCTCTTGACTAACATAATTGTTTACCATTTAGCTATTTACAACAGGAATGCACAAAGTCAGGCAGTTTGGAAAAGGGTTACATAGTGGGATTTTCTTTTCTCCCATGGAATTAAGTGAAGTGTGTTTGCAAAATTGTGTGAGAGAATTTGGGAAAATGAATGAAGAAAATGGGAATTATGAGTCAGTTTGGATTTCAAAGTGGAAGGTTCTTTGTCCCTAATTTGTTGAGTTTCTACACAGGGGTGATTGATGTGCTACAGGAGATAGTTGGATAGATTGTGTGTATTTTGAGCTGGAGAAAGTCTTTAGCAGATACCCTATAAGCAACTAATGTGGAAGGAGGAGCATACAGAGGAATTGTAAGGGAGCCTTTTGGAGTGGACAAGAATTCATGAGACTAACAAATGAAGATAATAATAAAAGACAAGATATCAGGATAACTAGTGGAGCCTCACATCACTTGTGCTGGTGCCTGTAATATTCCTGACTTAAATAAACAGTATTAAAAATGGAACAAACAGTTATGCAAGGCTGTTGGCAAACAGTTATGCAAGGCTGTTGGCAAACAGCCTAAAGATCATGAGGAGAGTAGAGGGTGAAGAGTTCTGTGATATGCTGCAGGAAGATCTAGACAGGATTTATGAATGGAGCCAGGTGTGGGAAATTGAATTAAATGAAAAAAAAAAAGGAAAATTATTGGTAATGAGTTACAGAACTAAGAGGCAGTCAATAAATATGTAATTCAATTGGAAATTAATGAATCACATAAGTAAGAGAGAAAGGACCTGGGAATGTTGGTCCAAGATAATTTGTCACACCAAAAATGCATACAATTGTTAGAGACTTAAAAGTTGTTAATTAACATGAGTGGTGTTTTACTACATGGACAAGGAGATGATGAAGTTGGTGGTTGTAGTTAATGATTTATCATACAAGGAAAGATTGGAAAAGTTGGGACTCCCATCCTTAAAAGAAAGAAGGGAAAAATGAGTGGAAATCTATCTGCTATGAAGTACAGTTGGGCGGGGAGTCCCCTGGCCACAGCCTTGCCATATTTAGCCTTCACAGTAAGGGCAGCCATTGGAGTAGCTGTCATTGTGTGTGGAGGTGAGGTGGGAAGTGTCATGGTGTCCTTGATCGCTGACATCAGAAAGCAAAATGTCATGTGGTATCTATACCATTCATTGCTATTATTCTAGAATGTGACACATTCATTGCACTATATAGACTTATTTAATGTATATAGAATATTTAATACTACACAATTTCAAATAGTAAATAGCTGACACATGAAAGAGTGATGTATTGGGGGTGATGTGGCAGCGCTGTGGAGAGGTTCGAGCCACACCCAAACGAACTTCATATTTGTGTTTGACTATAGGTGTGTGTAGATGTGAGGTTTCATCTGTACCCAAAGATGCTGGCGATCATGAGTCTATTGCGTGGTCAGACCTTTTTAATTACACACACACACACACACACACACACACACAAACACACATACATACACACAATATGTGTGTTTATTTATTCCTTTCCTAGCAGAAGATTTCTATGTAAAAGTAATTTATCATCTCTATAGTCTTTTGTAAGCCAGTTTTGACCATGCCTTTACTGTTTGTAATCACCATTGCATTAAGCTTGTGGGTATTGTCAGTTATTGTGTTTGGATATATTCAACTTTCACTCCCTATACTTATGTAGCTACCCAGTTAAGAAAAGAAACACATTGTGATTTGCATCTGTTGAGCCAAGCTTTTTGTCTCTACGCACTTAGCAACATATGAACACAAATCAGTGGGAACTGTTAGCACCAGTGACTTACTTGCTATATATGTGAATTTGCCCACTTAAGGAATTAAATTTCCAATCTAGTTATAAACTTTCATTCTGTGAAAAATAATTATCAGGCAAAATTAATTCCATAAAAAAATAATTCTGATAATAATAGGTGCTAGAATTAAACTGGTGAAGTGAGGATGGTACATACCCTGGCTGAGGCCACCTCTCTTTAGTTTTATTAATGTTAAATTGGAAATATGCACAATCTACTTTTCATGCTTGTTTGATGTTTGTAGGGGAAATCTTGTGCATCATAAGCTAGCTTATGATATGAACATTAATATGTCTTAAATGTCCATGTTTTAAATTAAATTTAGTATAAGCAAACATGAAAATATTTACAGTAAATTATAATGGTTATAGTTCATCTATGTTTTGGTAGAAGGGTGTGATAGAATTGCTTGGCTCACTCTGTGGAATCACTGTAGACCTCCCTCTGGTGTACCAAAGCCAGTGGCCAGATATTGTAGTAGCTACCCCCCATACAATAAAATACAGAATTAAGGTCTTTTTGCAGCAGTATGTGGCTAATCCATCATGGTAGTGTCATCACAAACTTTTTTCTATGTTTTTAGTGGTAGGCTACACATTTATTGCACATTTCTCTTTCAGAGGTCCTGTAATATTATAAACTTTTCAGCCTGCTTGCATGTTCTTTAACATTTTGCTGTATCTTATACTTTTCACTGGTTGATTTTATTGTGTTTGAATGAGCACTGCTGTATGATACTGAAGAAAAGAAAACTTCCTCAATTGCTTGAGTATCATAGGCTTATTCTTAAAACTGTTGTAGTTTTAACTATTCGTTCTCTTTGGAGGCCCAATTTTTTATGTAAAAGGAAAAATACACGAGTTATGGCGTATCTTCCAAAATATGAATGTAGCTTAGGTTCGGAAATCTGCGATATGCAATGCACATAGATTTTGGAGCAGCACAGTATATTGCCCTGTCACATTTTGCTACTTGGTGGTGAAACACCAACCTACAGTTAAGTGCTACTGTTTTCTCGCTTCTTATAATGTATCGTAGGAATACTAAACTATACACGATAAATTTTTAAGCAGGAAAGAAAATATGCAACGTTTTCAGAGAACACAAATATAGTAATCTCAGCAGAAAATATTTACAATAAAACTCAAAAGCTGCATCAGGTGTCAATAAATTGGCCCATTGAGTTTGATAAATTTTGTTATTGAAAATGCTGAAACTGATGTCAATTTTGGCTGTTCATATTGCATCAGCCCAGTTATTTCAAGTCATCGGTACAAAAAAAGTTATATATTTAGGTTATATTTTGTGACTTCCACAGGAAGATCCGATGGTATATGGGCCTAACGGGTCGCATGATGATGAGGTGCTATGGATGCCAATGGATCAAAATAAAAGGGCGCTTGGCAACCAGGGCTGAAGCTCCCATACTTATTGTTGGGCCCCATAGCAGTTTCTTTGATGCCTACGCAGTTTTCTGGTCCAATGTTCCCTGTCTGGTGAACCGCATAGAGAACCTGCAGCTTCCCTTCTTTGGCAGTAGGTGTTTGATATGCTGTATTCTCACACATAGGTAATGTCAGCCCTCATAGTGTTCGGGTTTCATACTAGACATTTTTGTTACATTGTTTCATTATGTAGACTTTCACACCTTCCTTGTGCATGACATTAACCATGATTTATGCTATAATATGGTTATGGACTGACAAAAACCCTCTGCATAAGTACAACCTTTACTGTTGCTAGATATTGTCCATCTTCACATCATAAATGCACTTTACTTTGTCTGTCTACACAGTATTTATTAATCAATATTATAACATAGTGGTTCACAACTAGTTTATATAGATTGTGTAACATATTACTTCATGTATGCAGATGTGCAGATGCTGTATTATTAGTGTCAAGGAACTCACTGTCATGCACCACATCAATTTAATTGTTTTCTGTATTTTCACCAGATCACTGAAACACTGTATTTTTGGGGTAGATAAGATGCACTATTTTTACGACACATACTGCTTTTTAAGCTATTTCCAGGGGAAAATGTTTTCACAAATATTTATTTATTAGTTGAACATCAGCATAATTTTAAAATACTTGGAAATACTTGAAATTGGTGTTGATAAAAAAATTAGAATTTACAAGTTTCTACCTTAACATCAAAACATTATTCATTCATGCATATGCTATTTGATGCATAGTAGAGTCAAACACCTGCCACATTCATGGTGAGGTATATATGGGGGATGAAGGGGTGCTACAAGCCTATTGATGACCTTTCTGTGTCTTCATTTGCCATTTCCTCTTGGTGTCTCAGTTACACCAGTCTTGTAGTGTACACCAGAGAATAGTTCAGCATGCTCTCTAAGAACAAATTATTTTACCATCCACAGCAGACAACATGCACACAACACACACCATTTTTTCAAAAATATTTCCAAAATTGCAAAATAATGGTTGAAGAAAAAAAAATGGCCTCGACCCCTTCTCTGGGGAAGGGACCAGAAATGTCCCAAGGTCAGACTTCTGGTGATGATCCAGAAAGGTGTCTTGGTAGCTCCTCTAACTTTCTTTTCATAAACTTTTTCAACATTCACAAGCTTTGCTCTAATTTCCGTTCTGTGGAGCGCTATCTTGCCTCCTCTAAACCTCACCTTCTCTTCTCTTACTGACAGTAATTTCTATTGTGCTCCCTCCTGTTTTATCCTAAGTATCAGTACAAAGCTGGAAACTACATTTATGTACCCAATTATATAACTTGCCCTCATGCCAACAACTTGCATTCTTCAGAAGTTTCCATCTGGCTAAGACTTAATTGTCATTGTCATTAAATACGTCTGTACTGTTTATCTCACCTAGATATACCAAATATGTAAATTATTTTGATGGTTTGAATTCAAAAGTGGAGCTCATCCTAACTCATTCTCCCTGCACTGAAATCTATGTCCTAGGAAATATCAGTGTTCACCACTAGCTTTGACTTATGTCCTCCTTCACTGATGAACCAAATGAATAAGCTTACAACTTTATTCTGTTCATTGATTTGGAGCAATTGGTTTAGCACCTAATATATGTATCCCTGACCACCTTGAAGACATGCCTAACACTAGACCTCTTCCTAATCTCTTACCCTTCAGCTTATTCTGTTAAAGTGTACCTTCCGTTGTGATCCTTGGATCACAACTTTATTTCTTCTTCCGTCCTATTGCATCTGTACAGTATCTGGATCTGGCATAATGCTCTAGCTCATTAGGAATACCTGAGTGTGTACTTTTCTGATTTTCTGTTGAATGATTACTGCATGCAAGTCAGACTCCTCTTTGTCTGCTTCGCTCATTACAGAGCTGATATTCTGTGGGGGCAAGACCCATTTTCTGTATACTTTTTCTACTCATGCTACAAAGCCCTATTTCAATCAGGCTTGTTCTTGTACTGTCAAAGGCAGCTCACAAGGGTACCTGAGCCTTCCAACTCCTAACCATCATTCTCTAAACATTTACGCCCAGAAATTAGCTGATCTGTTTTTTGACTACCCAAAAATTCTTTCATTAATAGAAAATCTTGAAATCTTGCTAACTCTAATGATCGTTGGTGATTTGTTCCACACTATGCTTTCTACCAATCAGCGTGTTTAACTTCCATATTGCTTTTTTTCCTCCTTTGCATTCTGAAAGCTTCATATTCTACCTTTAGCTGAAAGATAGCATTGCCCGTAGATGATATATGAGAGGAGGTGAAATAATGCTGGTTATATTTACTTTAAATTTAAGCAAGTGTTGTCTGTCTTGCCTAATTTTTAGTGTATAGACAGTAAGTCACACGCAATAATCCCTGGGGTGTTAATTCTTCTCATTTTTTTAACTCGTATCAGCTGACAGCATAGTTTGGTACCCACAATTTTTGTCAAGAGTTATCAAACATTTATGATTTTATATTGTTGCTTATGGATGGAAAAAATATTTTTAGTACAGTGAACCTTGAGTGTTTTTTCTACTAACTAAATTCACACTAAACTACTTCTTTCAAATTAATAATAAAAAATTATGTGAAAAAAAATGCTGGCTGTGCTGGATTCAAGATCATCATTCATTGGGCACCCTTTCAAACAGCTCTCAGACATAAAATGCTACTCAGTCATTTAAATGAACTTTAACAGAATACAGTGGAACCTCGGTTCATGAACTTAATTCGTTCCTGAGGGTCGTTTGTCACCCAAAATGTTCATAAACTGAAGCTATTTTGCCCGTAGGAATCAATGTAAAATGTTTTGATCCATTCCTGGACCCCAGATGATTGCTTATTTAAACTTTTACAACAATACTTTGTGCACAAGTTCATAACAAAACCAATGGAAACCAACAAATTTAACACAAAAGAAAGAGGAATTCAATACTAAACATATGAAATAGATGAAAACTTAATTTTGTCGTACCTGTATGGAGGAGAGTTGACGGTGCAGTAGGCGGTGTCACACTGGCCGTTTTCCTCCAACTGTTAGGGCTATGGTACACCCAACCATTGGTTCCATCCGTACGGATGGAAAACGGTTGTGGGTGCGAACGACTGCTCGTCTGGTTGTAAACAAACAGATGACGGCAGTGGCTGAAGAGTGAGGAGCAGTGGAAGATGGCCTACCAAAGACTGGTAAAGTGAACTGGCAGAGCAGTGCTATGGGAAGCATAACAAAATATTTTTTGAGTGGCCAGGATTGTACCCCCATTAAACCCATGTGATAATGTTATTGGTAAATTATCAATTACTTTGTTATCGATTTTTGAGGAACGCAACCCAGTTATAAAGTGAGGAATGCCTGTGCATGGTGAGAAAAAATAACAAGTAGATCATGATTATTGTAATCTTATGAACATAAACTATTGATCTGTGAAGTAGCTTGTTGGCAGTTATGTACTACAGAAAATTGCAGCACCATATGATAAACAGTTTACAATTGTTGTGTCCACACTCAAACACATGTTCAGTACTTAGTGGGGGTAGTACTATCTAGTATGTAGGAGGCTTTGAGTATTTTGAATGTATGTAAGACTTGGCAGCTTTCTCTGTTGTAGTGTATAATGTATTTATTTCTATCTTTAAAAAAAAAACATTTCTGACTCAGGAAAACAAATAGTTCATTGTCATAAAGCAACATTTTTGTTGGCCAGGACTACGATAGCATTACACAGTCTTATTGTTAGGGTTGGCCCCATCCTCTTTAGTGAGTGTCTGTTACATCCATTTATTATCAAAGTAAATGTGTATTTGCGATCATTAATTTCCTTTTTCTTCTACATTCTATGAACCCATGGTAACATTAAAGATGCTCTCTTTCTCCAACACTGTCCCTCATCTACCCTCTCCAAAATGTCAGCTGATGCAGAATCTCATTTGCCAGCAGCATAAATAATGATAATAATAATGACAATGATAGAAAGAGTAACGATAGTGAAAAATTAATAAAGTAGAAAGTTGAAGGTGTTGAAAATAACATTGAATGTTTAATTTTTATGAGTTAAGTTTCACATCTTCAAATGTCAAGTTTGAATACAGAGAAATATTTAATTATCTCAAAAGTTGTTTTGTTCAGAAAAAAAACTGAAACACCTCCTTCCAACAGAATACATAGACTACACTCAGCCTGTGTATGTGTGGCGAGAGGACCCCAACTCTCGACAAAACACCATTCAGGAGATCAAGAGTCGGGCAAGCAGTGATGAGGACTGGCCACAAGTAAGGATACTCAAATAGTGGTTGGAGGAAGGTCAGGTAACATTAGGATACACAAGGATATAAGACTGCAAACAGGCCAGACATACTACACATGGCACCTGAGAGTACGTTATTCACCAATTTCCTCCCCCACCCATAAATCTTTCTGAGCTCCATTTAAAGCTTGCAATCCTGTGGCCCAGCTGCTCATGACTTTCTTATCTAGGTCATCCCTCTGCTCTCCAAATTCCTTATGTAAAAGGTAACCAACATATTCATTCCCTTTTGTTTAAACACTGGAATAGCCTTCCTTTGTCAGTATTTCCTCTTTCCTTAGACTAGAATGCCTTAAAAAGGGGAGCATCAACACACCTCTCTTGAGTGTAACCATCTCTTTAGAATACTTCCACAACCATCTTTTTAGGAACAGCACTGTAGCTGGGGGGGGGGGAAATTAACACAAGAATTAGCTACAAACTTTGTGAGTGAAGATGGGTCTCTTTTAGTTCTCTTGACATAAGAATACTACTATGGTCATTTAGAATGTTTGAATACATCTTAGTTTGAAGCTAAAAGAAATCTTCTTGAGTTCTGTTGCCAGGGTGGTATTCTTTTGTCAAGAGGAAAAGAAAACTCATTTTCATCCTGAGCCTCCCTGCCTTTCCATTCTTGCCTCACCTTTGAAGACAATATTGTAAATGGTGCCTTCTGTTTTTAGTGGCCTTGAAGTCATGCTTTCTCATTAAGAATAAAGAGGTTTCAATTCAGTGTTTGCAATGTTGGCAAATGAAACAATTTCTTTAGAATATTAATTAATTGAATTAACAAATTTCCAGATCATGGTGTTTCCAGAAGGCACTTGTACCAATCGTTCCTGTCTCATAACCTTCAAGCCTGGCGCCTTTTACCCTGGAGTTCCTGTTCAGCCTGTTCTCATTCGCTACAACAACCGCACAGATTCTTTCACCTGGACATGGGATGGACCTGGAGCGTGAGTACTGTTTTCACCTTGCGAAAGCTCTCAGGACAAAGTATCAAAGTAGATTGATGGGTCATAATTATATAATTCAATCCAGCAGTGTAGAGCTTTTGTGCTCATGGTATGTGATAAATGCAGAGTATCAAGTGTCAAGTAATGTAAAAGTATTGTTATTGTCAAAATGTTACTCAAGTGAAAATACAGTAAACCCTCCACAAATCAGACTAATTGGAAGGACACTTTATCCGAAATAGCTGAAAATCCAAGATATCTATATTTAAAAAAAAGATGTGCATAGCCAAGCAAAGCTATTCCAGAGTTGACCAGCAATTCTTATTATTTCTTGCATAATAAAGATTGACACCACTCTGGAGATGCAGTAGAGCAAGGCTGTATATGTATAAATCTATATGACTCTGAAGTACAGGTCTCCCTCAGTTACCAATGTATTGATTTACAATATTTTGTATACAAGATCAATCCAAGTTACTAACCAATTTTTAATTGCTGTGACACGTGTATACGATTGTATGACCAATCAGCTGAGCGCACCGCAAGTCTACAGGCATTTGATCCATCACCCAAGTGATCGCAGTGCTCCTCATCACTGTGGCCACTTGTTCCCATGCTGCCATCCAACTTGCCAGGCGAGGGCATATGTCATAGCCATCCCCTGGTGGGAGCTCCTAGGAGCAGGCGTCGATGAAATGATGATGATTGATATATGCTTAATATAAATAATAAATTATTAATATTATATCTATCTTCAATTTCTTTTCATTCTGATAATTATGCATATAACTTTTTTCGTGCTGAACCATGCATAATGAAATTGTGCATTAAAGAACTGTGTGCGTAAAGGGACTATATACTGTTTTTGTACTGTGGCAGCAACAGGAATTATAAATCATTCAAGAATTATTCATGTTCAGAGTTTATCATATATAATTAAGGGGTCAGCACTTACTACTGTGTACTTGATATAGTAATTGACTCATTGTAAATTTGTTCATTCCAGATTGAAGATGCTGTGGGTAACACTCTGTCAGTTCCACAATTATTGTGAATTAGAATACCTCCCTGTCTATACTCCCAGTGAAGAAGAAAAGCAAGATGCAAAATTATTTGCCAGCAATGTTCGACAAGTTATGGCTGAGTAAGTTTCCCAAGGTAAAAGCTGACTAACACATGTGACATATGGCCTCTAAGATGTATAACACAATCTCCGAAGGTGTGGTAGGAAAACTTTTGCATGCTTCATATCTAGGCTTTTCTTCCTCCTCTTTTATCCGTCTGTCTATTTTTAGGTATAGATGTAGTAGACAAGTTGGTCAGAGGTCTGGATAAATTCATAAAGAATAAAATTATACAGTTGGATCTTACTGTAACGATATCCAAAATAACTATTTTTGACAATAATGGTATGTTAGTTTTGATACCAAGTTTCTACAATAATGTTTGGATTCTCATGAACAGCAGAATTTTTCCCATTTGAACCTTTATCACTACTCTTTTTTTTAGCTGATATAATTTTAATCTTTATTGACTTAACATGAATAAAAGCTCACCTTAAAGTAGTTAATAAGGCATTTGGTGTGATGATTGATCCAAAGTTTGTGCATGGTAGCTACTGTGGTGTACGGTCGCATTGATGTCAGAATCCCCACTCTGGCTTCTCACGCCTGGCTCACACACTTCTTTCAACACATCATCAAAGCTGTCAGAGCCAACCCTTACAATTACTGATAAGAAAGTCAAAGTATCACAACAGCACATCCACCACTTTAAACCACAGAGCGTGAGAACTTTTGAGCAATGGGTGACCTGTCCGTGACCAAAGATTATAGCAAGGATAGATCACCAAGCCTTGTTTGACCCACAATGCATGTAAGCACATGTTAATATGACCACTTCTGCAGTCTAGCCATCATTTTTGCTACCACTCAATACTGTGTTTTGTATGTGGCTTGGCAGTCACAGAAGAATAAGTACTTAATGAACTGTGTTATTGTCTCTTA
The DNA here is from genome assembly GCF_024679095.1 of Eriocheir sinensis. NCBI lineage: Eukaryota > Metazoa > Arthropoda > Malacostraca > Decapoda > Varunidae > Eriocheir > Eriocheir sinensis. Next base: position 403,989 of record NC_066518.1, on the reverse strand, counting down.
TCTTTGGTTGTGGCTAGGTCACCCACTAGGCTTTATGGCTCAAAGAGGCTTGTGTCCTGGACTCCTGATGTGTGAACATTTTGCCTCCTTAAGGATTAGCTTTGATGGGTTTATGATGTGTTGCTGGGAGTAAGTCAGGTGAGAGGGGCCAGTGTGGGTTGGAGCAAGCGAAAATCCATAGTAACAGCCATGTGCGAGCCTTGGAATAACCATCACATACCTCATTAACTACTTTAAGGTGAGTTTATATGACATGTTGATTCATTCATATTATTACAGCTTAAAACAGGTAGTGAAATGAGGGTTTTCATTATTTAAAGGGTCAATTATGTAAACTGCCACTTTATTTTTAGAGAACACTGACTTAGAAAAAAATAATTGGGTTTACAGTGCTTTGGGGGTGCCAGTGGCAGACTACACCTATGATGACTGCCGCCTCATGCACAAGGCCAAACTCAAGAACCTACCCTGTCAGACAGGCCTCATTGAGTTTCTTAAGCTTCGTCAACGTCTTGGGTGAGTGCAATGGTCACTTTTTTATATCCAAATACAGTCACCTCTCAATTAACATGAGTTTAAATAACGCGTTTTTGATTTAACACGAGCTGATATTTAAGGAGATACGTTTAACTAAAGCGATATGTTCAATTTAACACGAGTTTCAGCGATGACATCACCGCGGGGAGACGCTGTCTTTCTCCTCAGTCTGAAGCTAGCCGGCACTGTGAGTGGAACGTTTCTCTGGGGTGCGTTTCAAAGAGTGACTCGGGACGTCCCTGGCGCCCAGACCACCCGGGACCCTCTATCAAACGCTTTTGTGCACCTCTCAGTTAAGCCTCATCGTTGCTATGGTAGCGGCATTTCAATGGCTGCAGACTGGTGTCCGCTGCTCTCTCTCTCTAGCTGTTTTGGCAGCAAAATGGCGTCCGCTGATCTTCCTGACGACGTTTAAACATGTATCACAAGCTGTTCTTATATGTGTTTGTTTGGGCGGCCATATTTGCTGATGACGTCATCCCAGCACGGAGGCGCTCCCCCTCTACAAACCAGGAGCCCGCGGACGTCCCGGGTTGCCAACCCGTGCTGCGGCCTCACGCGTTTTAGAGCACCCAGGACGTCCCGGGTGCCCCGAGTCACTCTCTCAAACGCACCCCTGGAATAGGTACACTGCATTTTGACCTCTATTATGGCACCCAAGCGTCCTTCCACCTCCTGTGAGGAGGTGGAAGGACGGGGTGAGGAAGGAGGAGGGAGAGCGGGGTGAGGATTCGGCAGATGAGGATGATGACCAGCGTGTGTTTTTGTTGTTTCCGTGACCTAAAAATGTATTAATAATGAGGGTTTTTTAAGGTTAGAGTAACAAAATCCCCAAAATAGACAGACTTTCCCAGTGTCCAGGAATGTAACTCCCCCTCTTACCATTGTTTCCTATGGGGAAATTATGTTTAAATAACGCGATTTTAAACAATGCAACATCTCCAGGAATGTAACCCTCATGTTAATTGAGAGGTGACTGTACATTAACCACATTTTCAACTTACCTGATACCAAAAATAATTAATTTATTGTATATTTTCAAAATTTAGTCTAATATAATTTATTTTTAGAATGCACAATACAGTAGAACTGCTTCAACCCAAAAAATCCTTTATACATGCAACTAAGATGTAAGTTTTATGATATCATCAAGATGGTGGTAAGCAAATACTATCCAAGATAAGAAGGAGTAAAAAATGCATGCAGATGCTTCTTTTCTGCCAAAAAATTGTTATTTGAGAGAATTTTAACAATACTGTAAAAATTGTCTATTTTAACTTACCATTATTCTTGAAAATGTTAATTTTAGTCAAACAGTAATGGATTCTTCGGAAGAACTGGCACTTTTGAGAAATAAGTATCATTATTATTATTATTATTATTATTATTATCTTTGCTAAGCACACTAATATCATTTGAAAATATATTGCTGTTTGGTCTTCTTTCAGCCATTATGATTATTTAAAAACCATTATGACTAACATTTTATATTTCAGCTTCAGTTTAATAATCATGAGAATTTATGTTGCAGTTTGAACCTCAAAAATGTAGAGGAAGAGTTGCTGAGTCAGTTTGCAGACATAGCTATCAGTGATGGACAAATCACTCTTCAAGATTTTTCCAAATACCTAGGAATACCTGAGTCAGAGCCAGCACTTATAGACCTGTTCAAATTGTATGATAAGGTAAGAAGTTCTGGTATTCAATATTTACCGTATTTTGCAGCATATAACGCGCACCTTTTTCACTTATCTAATGCCAGAAAGTTACCCCTGCGCAGTATACACCTAAGGTACAAATTTTGATCGATTTTTTATTCAGGCTGCCTTTTTCCGCTATAATTTTAAAGTTTGCATGGGGTTTTATGGGTCAGCGTGACTCCTAGGCTACCACACAACTTCATGCCATTTCCAGTGTTTCCATGACTGTAACAATGGCAGGAGGAGAGTATTTTGTATCTTCCGTATCATCACGTCACCACGGAAACACCACATGACGTAGAGACTTCGGCTTTGAGCCAGACTGAAGAGGATGGATGGATAAAGCGAATGCTCATAAATTTAAAGCTACTGGCTTAGAAGGAGCCGTGAAATTGATAATGGAAAGTGACCAATTTTCGGGAGAACGTCAGAACATTGCCGTACAGGGAGAACCGATTTCACAGTACACGGTTACACCCCCGCCCTTTAGGGGTTAACAGAAATTCCGGGAAACTGTACATCATCAGTCTTGCTTAACCATACATATTTCTGAACATTTTAAGCGCTGAATATTTTTTTCCAAATTTGTTGTCTTAAAGTCACTGGGGCTGAAGGTCTTTTTGGCCAAAACTAAGGTTCAGTCATTTCAAAACTTACTGGATGACACAGTTCAGTCGGTTCTGGCATGGGGTAAGGATGTTGAGGTCACCAAAAGTTTCACATACTTTGGTAGCTTAACGGATAATAAAAGTGGGTCTAGCTAGGATGTGGATTGGCCTGGCTCACAGTGTTATGGACTCCCTCAACGCGAGTATATGGTGTTGCCGATATCTATGCAGGCACACAAAGATTCAAATCTTTAAGTTGCTTGTGCTCCCTGTCTTTCCTTACAACTGTGAGACATGGATATTGTATAGTGACTTGGAGAGGCATGTCAATGCCTTTGGTATCAAATTCCTTTGCAGGATCACGGGGTATCGCTGGAATAACAATGTCGAACCAGCAACCACTTGATGAAACTGAATTGAAACCCGTTACCAGTTTAGTCCGTGAATGCCAACTCCACGTCTATGTGCACATGGCACACCTCCCGGAAGTCTGTCCTGCTCATAAGGTTGTTTCTATTCGAGATAACCACTAGTGGAGGAGACCAAGGGGATGCCCACTTAACTCATGGCTGGGACAAGTTGATCAATCCTAGGAGAGGGTTGGAATGGAAATGGTAGCTGCATGGAGGCTAGCTTGGGAGGGCTGTCGGGGGTGGAGGCAGTGAGTGAATGAGGCAACTTGCCACCTGACAAATACATAAACTCGTGGGGAAAATTATAATTGGTATAAAATTTTGAGCAAACCTCTATTTTAATCCTATTTTAACTCAAGTTATTGGCATTGTTTTGTCTTATTCACCATATACATAGTGATGTAAAAGTTTAAATAAAAGATAAATTTATGAATAACTCAATTAGGAGTCATGAATGAGGTGTTTCAGTAAGACGAAAGGTGGTAGCCAGAGCGGAAAGGGAGGCTACTAGGCCACTCCTTCTCCCTACTCCTCACCACTGCCACCCCCCTCCTCAAGGCGAGGCATAAACCACCACCAAATGCATGCTAAGTGGGAATTTAGGCCACTTAAATCTGTGTATGCATGGTGAGGACAGAGGTAGGAGATTGGGGAGTGGCGCATAATGGGAGGATAGACAACAATAATGTCATGCACTCTGGCAAGGTTGCGGTTAATTTGAATCGCACACCTGTGATTCTTTTTGTTAGATGTGAATATGGGTAGAGACCCTAGAGTGTTGTTAGATGTGTACTCATTTTATACAAGATCTTAATGTACTTGTAAGAGAAAACTGATACCTGTGACTTACCTTAAGGGACTATTTTCTGTTTAGGGGCAGAGGGTTCTTTTTGGATTCAAATATCCTTATCAGTATTTCTGAATTAAGCTGTTTCCAAGGATCATGAGAGACTATTCCTCACAAATTAAGAGGGGAAACTGTTACCAAAGTTTTTATGGGCATATTCAATTAAGTTGTCAGTGCAAAATTTTATTTACATGGCCTGTTCACATAAAATTGGCATAAAATAGAACAGACAGTACTTATTTAACTTCCACAGAACCTTTGCTGAGGTGAAAGTTCAGAAAATTATGCTCGTACATGTAAGTTATTTAAGCATAGGAATTAATGTAACAACTTTTGATTTACAGGACAACTCTGGGACCATAGACTTCAGGGAGTACTTGGTGGGTTATTGCCAGTACTCGAAACCAGCCAATACAGAAGACACCCTAAAGTGGGCTTTCAAGTTGTTTGATCGCGGGGGCAAAGGACGCATTCTCCTAGATGATCTCATAAAGGTTCTTCGAACCTCTCTTGACATGACTCCAGAAGAAACTACTAGAATTTTTAAGCAAGCAGACCAAAATAATAAAGGTTACATCACATATGGTAAGAAATGTTCAGATAAATTACTTTATGTACTAAAATGGTAGTAGACACACATCACATTCTTAAGTTTCTCAACTAACTGATAAGAAAATGGCTAAATATGAAAAATATCAAAGCAGGTATAATTGTAATATATTTCGCAATTTGTATTACAGCAACTTATCCTCTTTCCACATTACTCTTGGCACAAACTCACATGCACGTGTGCGTTTACCTATTTGTATTCTACCGGGCCCAAGTTAAGCTCTAATAGTCCCATCTCCATATCTACCTTATTTGACGGCTTATAAGATGCATGGGCTTATAATAAAGACACACCCCCAATTTCAGCAGGCATTTGAAAAAAATATAGTAAATAGGTTTGAACCATGAGTGTCAGGTGAAGATTTTTCATCCGACATTCGTAGCCACAAGGATGCAGTGCTAGAATCCAATCCGTTGTGTGTGTGTGTGTGTGTGTGTGTGTGTGTGTGTGTGTGTGTGTGTGTGTGTCTCTCTCTCTCTCTCTCTCTCTCTCTCTCTCTCTCTCTCTCTCTCTCTCTCTCTCTCTCTCTCTCTCTCTCTCTCTCTCTCTCAGCTCACAGGACCCCACAGGATGTCACCCCACAGGATGCTGACAACCCCCACAGACACATTCCTCCCCAGACACATAGAGGTAAACACACCCTTCTTTAACTTGATTTTAACTTTCTAAACCTTTTGCAGATGATTTTGAGGTTCATGCCAAGAGGAAGCCAGAATATGCCAAGATTTTCCTCACATACCAAGAAAGCCTCAAGCAGGGCACTCGACAGAGGTCCATGCACTTACCTCCACCTGGAAAAAAGAAAGCCGAATAACGAGCATTTTTTATATGCATTGTCATATACTGTTTTGTATTAAATGGATTTTCTTTAAATTGGTTCTTAAGATAATTACTTAACAAGTATTTTTATGCATTGTCATTTTATTGTTTTATATAATAAAGAGATTTTGTTTGAATTGATACTATAGATAGTTTTACTAATATATATATCAGTTACCTACTGCATTGTTGGGTTATTGCTATACAAACTGATGTGACTGCTAGACAAAATTGTGGGCCAAGTTTTTTCCCTCATCTGTCTGCTTTTCATTTATTTTATTTTTTTCAGAAATACTTATTGAAGCAGACCTCTTTATCAGTAATATATTATATAATATTGAAAGACATTGCAAATTTATGATTCATAAATTTAAAAAAATAAATATTTATAATTATTGTCCCATAATAAAAAAGTCAAGTAACCTTGACATCAAGCAAAGCATAAAGCAAAGCATAAACATGAGGACTTAACTGCTTGAATGTTTTTCAAATACTCTGACAATAATTTATTACTTCTGATTTCTTTGTGCTCTATACTGTGTGACAGATAGGAAATGAAAGGCTTGGCATAAAATGTAGAACTTAAGAATGGTTCAGGTTTCAGCAAGATTATATACTTTAAAATTTTTGATTTGTCTTTTTTTTTTAATATGCAATAAAACTTTCAGATTCATTTGAGTTTTTAAATTATAAAATTAAGTTAGTTACGAGAGACATTAATACAAAATTGTACAAAGAAAAATTAATTTTATACTAATGTGTTAATAATGATAATTTGAATTGTCATTGCAACTTCATGATATTCTTGGAAGGAACTTTTATTTGATATAATTGTTTTCCAGTAATGTGACACAAATTATTCTTGCCAAGAAGAGATGTGTTCTTTGCAACCAGGAATTTTGGCAGAATACTACTACTTACTCTGAAAACAAAATTTGCTGATTGATATATGACATCAATGAAAGACTTTATGAATTATTTCAACACTAGATAAGTGAAACCTAGCATATAAGAGCCTCCCTGTTCAGACTGGCAATCATAGTCAGACATCAGATTCTGCCTTACTTTAACTTTCATATCAGATATTTCTCAGTGTCTGTGTATAAAGATAACTAAGAATTCATTATGTTCAGAATGGCAACTGAACTTGATATACAACCCTTATATTTTCAGTTGTTAATGTGGCTCAATGGGGAAAAATATTTGTATGCAAATTTCCTAGTACATAACTTGTTATAATGTCATATGGTGAAGTTTTATCTTATATAAATATCCATTTTGCTGCTATTTCCTTAATCTACCTCATTAACTTATTTGTGCATTAAATAATTACTTTCTTTACAAAATGGGTTTTGCTTCACGGTTGCAGACTATAAAACATTATCTCTTCAGCTTGAATTCTTGTCACAGGGTAGTGGACAAGGCATGCAAAATAAATATTCTCGTACAAGTATATTGACTCCAAGTCCATAGGTGTGCATGACTGCAGTTTCTGCTAATGCCATGTAAATTAACCAAGTTAGATCCAATTCAGGAATCTTGCAGCTCAAATCATAATTTTTAACAATAATAAATGTGTTCCACAAGTATTTCACTAGATTAAGAAGTGAAGTAAAAAGCTTAGAAAATTAGAATAGAAATGACATAATATTTTCATGTAGACATGCGAGTTGCTTGACCCTCGAGCTGACAATAGGACTAGAGTCAATAGTTGAAGTGTACTTACTGACTTCCTCCACTAATATAGGTGGCCATCTCTGGTGCCAAATGTTGCTTGCCTATATTTCTTCTTTATTAACACTTTTCTAGATGACAAGAAGTGAATATAGTCCATAAATAGCTGTGATATGCTGTCCTAGATGAAAATTCTTAGTATGAGGATTTTTCTGATATTGTAAGTATTAGACTGTAGTAACTTCTGAGGTAAAAAAACTTAAGGTATCCTTATATTTGATTTTGCATTAATCTTCTTTCACTGAGTTTTGTAATTAATGAATAAAAAATCTTAAACCCACAAGAAATATGTCTAGTAAATTTTTCATATAAGAAAATTCAATTGTATAAGGTCTGCCACATTATGGGTACATTACTCCACCAGAGCAGTTGGGTGTTGAAAAGTAAATATTTGAATGTAACCTTAAATATCTAATGTTAGAAGATTGGCAGATATATTTCCTTTTAAGTCAAAGGAGAGTCATAGCAATAATCATAATATACCAACACCTTGAAGTTATTGGAAGTTATTCCTAATTTTGGCATCACAGAAAACATATATTCCAATGCTCAACATTATACATAAATAATAATAATAACAACTGAATGGCGTAGTATAGGTTTCTGGACTTTATATTTTTTTCTAATTAATGGATATACAGTTGTATAAAATTAAAGTATCTGTAGTTTAAAGAAATATTTGAATTTTTATCCAGATAAATATTATTAATTTCCAAACATTTAGTTTAGCACTGAACACTCCCTTCTTAAGTTTACATATCCTAGTAAGAAGAAGCACTCTAATCAGAGATCCTTCCCCCTCATCAAAAACGCAACTAAACCCCAAAATCTAAACCATGCAACACCAATACTTTTCTCAGAGAGACCATTGTGGGTCCTTACTTTAGTCCATCATTCATATCCGGCAACTGGAGCCTAGGCTGCTTTGGTAAGCTGTCACTGATTGTACAGCATTTTGAGGCAGTCTATCTCCAATTCATCTGAGAAACTGGCCTCTCCACACTACACAAATTATACATCTTTTCTGTGGCTCATTAAGATAACAGAATATTTACTTGGTTTATTCATCAATGGACAGTAGAATGATAGGGAATTATAAATGTGAATAAAATAATGGGCCCCAGAGAAGCAAGACAGACTTTTCAGCATCAAGCCAAAGAGATATCCTGCAAATACTTATCTGCATTTCTTTTACATCTCAGTTCTCTAGTTTATAGTGCCCCTCTTGTCCCACTGATCATTAGTCTTGTTTGCATCATGTTTAACAAAGTCAGAAAATTGATGTTGTTTAAAGAACAAAAAAAAAAAAAAAAAAAGAAAAAAAGAGAATTTAAAAAAAATTTCTGAAAATAAAAAAAAAAGTTTTCATTCCCAGATTACAGAAAGACAAACAAAATACAGACAGCAGTTGTCATCAGCAGTTGTCAAGTCCAGGAACCAAAGGGTAAAAAATCTTAAAAAAGGCTAAGTTTTTGAAGTTCCCAATACTATGTCTGTTTGACTGCCTAAGACTCACTAGGTGAAGTGGTGGTGGTAGTGAGGTGGTGTGGATGGTGCTAATGTCTTATGGCATGGTATTCCTGTTGAGAGTTGTTGAATTCCTTTAATATTATTTGCTTTCTGTGTTAGTTGTTGTATTAGTTTCTGTTGCTTGTGTGTTCTGTCTAAAAATGTCTAATGTTATGTGGTTCAATAAGCAGCTAAGCTCCTTTGCTTCTTGTCTGCTTGTTCTTGTCCGTTTGTTATGTCTGAGCAGCTGAGCAGCTCAGCTTTATTATGTTATTTTCTATTATTTATTTCTATTCATTGTTTCATTTTTTTATTTTCCTGATTTTAAGTTGTTGTAAATAATTTGAATTATTATTCATGAAATTTGAAAACTTGAAGAAATTGAGCAAACGTGTCCTTTGTTGATTTGAATGATTGTCATAAAGTATTGCTTTAACTTGTTTTACTTGTATTAAGTGCTCTACAGACAAAGTGTGTGGTTATAAGTCTGGGGCAGGAGGTATTGGTTTGCCAAAAAAAAGTATTATTAAACATCTATGAATGGGCTGTTACAGTATTTTTTTTAAATACTTGTCAAAAAAATCCTGCTTTGGACATGACACGCCCTGGACAAATGTGTTGGAAATGGGGTCACTGTACTCACATTTTTCTTTGGTAGTCAAACCCGAGCCCCTCCAAGAAATGTGAACCATCCATTTTCCTGACACAACGAGTGGAACAGGAAATAATGCCCATTACTAAGCCATGAATTATGTGTGAGAGGGGTACTTTTTAAAGAACATGAGATTGATTGAGATGGAAAACACCAACCTATTGCAGGCATTTAATGACCTCATCTTGAGGAGAGCATCATCATCTCCAGCACCAGGAAGAAAGAAAAACTCCCATGTCCAGAAGCAGTACTTCTCTTTTGCATGCCCCCCAGACTGGACCACTTGATCAGGAAATGCTGAACAGTTAGTGGAACCAAACATCTCAAGACATGAAGAAACCATGTGTGTAGCAAGTGTAGCCTGTCTCAAGGTAAAGGTAAAGTTGGGGGCATACACTGAAGCAGCGTGTGGCCTCGGTGCTCATCTCTGTAACATTGGCCCTTTAGCCTGTGGTGGGAGGGAGCCCATTACCCTGGGACACAGGGCCAGTGTGACATCCGAGTTACCACAGTTTACCTTCCCCAGGTTTCCCCAGGTACCCATTTATCGACCAGCCCAAGAAGGAGGATGAACAGCTGGGTGAGCTGCATGCCGACTGCCTGGGCCCGTGGAGTAGTAGGCAGGCACGCTGACCACTAGACCACGGAGGCGTGTCTTAAGGTAGGTCAGAATTGTCTCCTTGCAACCCCTGATGTGAGAGTATGACCAAGGATGTAAACCCCTGGTTGTAATCTCCCCTATCTTGGTAGTGGAAGTCAGATCCTCCCACCCACCTGCTCTGCCACACACTGTGGAGTGCAGAGCACACAGTGGAGTCCAGGTTCCTGGAGGGGAGGGGGCAAAGTGAGGGAGGATCAGAAGCATAGGCCCATGCCACCTCATCGGCCCCTCATTGCCAGCAACAGAGACGTGTGCAGGGACCCAACAACAGGACAACTGATGGCCCCATCTTTTGGCCAAGACCAACCAGTTAAAAATATCAAAGATAATTGGGTGAATGATGGTAAAATCCCCCAAGGTTAACAGCACTGCCTGGGAATCACAGTAGAAAATAAAACAACTCACTGGTAATGTAAAGATAGTTTGAATTGCTAAAAGAATTGCAGAGCTCTGCAGTAACTAAGGCTAGAGAGGGGAGGCTCCCACATTGCGAGCTCTCTGGAAAGATTGCCTCCAATTTGATGTGAGCACTGAATTTGAAGACGTTCATGAATACTAGTATAGACATTGCATGGCTGGTAGTGTGTGACAGGAAGAACTGCTTGGCTGTTTCCTCCAAAACAACAACCTTAGTGAAAAAAAGTAACAGCAAAATTGTGTTTCTAGAAATTCCCAGGGGTCAATAGAAGGGAGGTGCACTAAGGCCATTGGGAAATATAAAAGGAAAAGGTCAGAAGTGGTGTGCCATTGAACAAGGTGTCCATTGTGATGTTTGTGGCAACTGAAAGCTTGATTCTTGGGGTGTCATTGTAATCTAAACCAGCATTTTACTAGTAAGCCATCTACATGCAGGTACAAGGGTGGCACTCCAGTGTCTACTAAAAGGCTTAGAAGGACAGACAACCTGATGGTACTTTTTGCCAAGTGAACTGCAGTGGCTCTAATTTCTTAATCTCTTGAGAAATGTCGCCTTCAAGGGAAACTGATTCAGTATTTCAAAATACTGACTAAACAAACGTGGACAGGTCTAATTTGTTCATGAATGATGGCACATCTTGAATGAGAAATAATGACACACTTTTAAGTGTATATAAATAAATCCTGATTGCACCAACCTTTTCCGTGCCAACGTGCTAGCACGAGAATGGAATGAACTCTCACCTGCAATAGTGCAATGCAATGTGCTGAATTCATTTAACAACAAACTCGACCGCCACATACGCCATCTTAAAACCTGCCTTAATATCCGTCTGATTCTATTTTATTTAATTGCATTGAGGTTTAAGGACTAATCACTTGATTTGGACCTAGGATGGTCTGTGTAGTGTAAATATTCTATGGAAATCTATGTAAAAAATAAAAAGAAAAATCTCTCTCTCTCTCTCTCTCTCTCTCTCTCTCTCTCTCTCTCTCTCTCTCTCTCTCTCTCTCTCTCTCTCTCTCTCTCTCTCTCTCTCTCTCTCTCTCTCTCTCTCTCTCTCTCTCTTCCACTTTTGTCTCGTCCTCGTGCGCATCACCACTTACCGGTACTTTTTTCTCGTTGTCGCATTCTTCGTCATCTTCATCATCAAAGTTGTCGCCCGTCTTCAGTCCTTTTTCGTAAGACTATTCTTCGTTGCTGCTGTCATTGTCATCGCTTCCGTCCTCATCGGTGTCGTTGTTCCCCCCTTTCTGTCTCTCCTCCTCCCGTCACTTTCCATCCCAGCAGGTGATTTCAACACGGTAAGAGGATGTAATCTGTGGAATAAAATGAAAAATCTAGTTGAAACAGTCGAAAACCTTGATTAAAATTAACCTTATTATGTAATGCCAGGTTAAGAGTGTAGTTGTCCTTTAGTACATTCAACTCAATCTAAACTTCCTGGCATTACACGCACTTAAGAGCCTAAGGCAATCACTGAACCATGAAAATTATACTTTTTATCACTGCTTTCTGTCTTAGCTTCTCACGTGCTTGCTTGTGTCCCTGAGGATATGAAAGTAAGCATGTGTGATGACTTGGTAAATACAGGAAAGTCGAAGCGGCGATGTATACAGATCACACTTCAAGGCTGCCTATGCGGCTCATCATCGTCCTGAAGGCATGCAAGAGGTGAACTGACAGCCTGTGGTCGGTGCCAAGGAGTAGCTGGCAACCCGGGTCGACGGGAGTATAAAACCAAGCGTAGCAGCGCTGGCTTATTACACGACACACCATGAGAAGAGAAGTGAGTAGATCCTCCTCATCATCATCTTTCTCATCATCATTGTCATCATTTATTATATTTGACCACTTTAGAATGACTCCATTAAACCATCTCCACTCTCTGTCTCTGTCTGTCAATCTGTGTCTGCATGTCTATGTGTCTGTCCATCTATCTATCTATCTATACATCTACTTTTATTTTCAAAACGGTAGTAATGACAATAGTGATGGAGGTGACGATACTGGAATGCGAGTTTTGCACTGGGTATGGAAACATATTAGTATACTTAATTAAAACCTACTGGAGTCTCCACCCGGTGTGTTTGCTTTTAGTGTAATAAGGGCTAAAAGTATTCTTATTTCATCTATATATTTATTTCGGTAAGATAAGGCAGTTCAGGGACTAAACAAAATCGGCATCATGCTGGTGGTAAACAAAATAATAACAATAATAATAAACTGGTGAGGAATATGTCCGTTTATGGCGATGTCCGTATTACAAGGCTTTATTATTTTCTTTTTTTTTTCCGTATTCCATTTCATAAGATAATTTTCTTACGATCGTCAACGAAAACGCTTCAGTATGCCACTCAGTCGGAAGTATTATGTGCGAGTCATGACACAGCTGCAAATTCAATCCTGTGTCCAGCTCGAGTCTCACGTTTCAAAGGTGGCGGTGGTGGTGGCGACGGCGATGGCGGTGAGGTGAAGATGGACTGTGAAGGGCGGTGTTAAATGGCGGGGAGGCGTGATGCGCAGTCTGCCGTAAGGGATGACGAACATCCGGTCAGCTGCTTCTGCTATTCTCCTCCTCTTCTCTTTTCTCCCTCCCCTTCCCACCCTTCGACAACCCCTTCCCACCACCCTTTCCTCTTCTTCCGAACTCCACCATGAGCTCTTCTTCCCCCTCTTCCCTTCTTCATCCCCCCCTTCACCACCACCACCACCACCACCTCTTCCTCCTCCTTTCTTCTTTTCGTCATTTACACTAACAAATCTTTAGGTAAAATACATACATGGCAAAGCAGGGCATTTTTTTTTTTTTTTTTTTGGTAATGCTCTTCGAATTAAGTCTGCAGAAGTGATGTGAACTGATGTGATTTTATGCGCGCACGCACGTATCTACCTAGTTGTGGATACACTCGTAGGGTTCCGTCTAAATCTCAGTTTATTAGTTTAACTGTAAATTCATGAGTATTTTCTATCTCTATGTCTATCTACCTATTCTATCTTCTTTGGAGGTCATTTCAGGTGTCAGTGCATCTATGGGGAAAGCATAGGCACCTTGCCTTCCTCAGTCTCTTACCGCGACCTCGTGTGTGTGTGTGTGTGTGTGTGTGTGTGTGTGTGTGTGTACCTAGTTATATATTGTGTGTGCGTGCGTTCGGGCGCGTCCTACAGGATCTCGTGGCTGTGCAGGTAGCAACCACCCCACAGGGAAGGGGAAGGGTCTGCTCCCCGTCCGTTACTTGCCCCTCCGAGTCCCGGATAGCTCGCCTCTTTCCCCGCGGCTGTGTGCAGTCTCGGGTTGCACCTTAGCGCAATTTACGTTGTCATGAAACGCCACATTCCACAACACAGCCGAATAACACCTTTCCATACAATATCACAGTCTTTCGGCACCACATCAGTCTGTCATAACCTCTGATTAATCGTTACCAAACAGTTTCCAGCACCATAACACAGCCTAACAATTCTTCTTAGCACAATGACAGTCTTTCAGCACAGTAGAAGACTAACAATCACTCAGTGCTCTGCAACTTATCTTCAGCATTATAACATATCTTTCCAAAACCATCCTCACGCAAACTTAACAAATTAAACCAGCCTCTCACCATCCGAATACCCTCAGCATCACATTAAAGCGCCTCAACAATGCAACACAGCTCTCAGCACAACAACACAAGCTTTAAGTTTCACAGCACCACAAAAAAGCCCTTCAAGTTTTATGTTTTCCATCACCGGATTTTGTTCCATAGAAGTAACACTTTTTCCCATGCACCAACTGATTTCATAAGCATCGTGCAGGCTAATTTTCTTCCCCCTTTGAGTGTCTGTTCGTAGGGAAGTAGCAAGTGACGGAAATTAAGTGATAAAGAAGTTATTTTATTTCCCACCATGGTGCAATGAAATGTCTCAAGTGACATCTTTGGTACTGGGCGCATCATACTGGGCCGTTGCTCTCAAGCCAGTCATCTGTCACCACCATCACAAAATCTCTCGATACTACAACACCTCCACTAGCGACAACACGCCACACCATCATCTTCACTACATGTCTTAGTGGGTCAGGAATTTAAAGGAAAATTTCTCTACCGTTAACCGATTTTCTTCACGTAATAGGTGGAAAATTGCCTTGACTCTCTCTCTTGTCTTAGTTCTTATTTTCTTTCCTTACTTATCATTTCCTCGCTCCCGTAGGTTCAAGAAGAAACAATATGGCTCTGGTAACTCATCTCAAGCTAGGGGAAAGGCGGGCACACAATGCTACTTACATTCCTGTCTGCCAACTTTGTACCTCAGTCATAAATCAATGTGGATATTGGATTTAAATTCTAGTAAGTCTGCTAACGGAGCTCAAAAGCGGAATAAGTAACGTAAAAATGAAGGAAAAATAAGATTTGAAAAAATAGCGTCAAAACACTTGCCTTTTCAACTAATCTCGCCGATTAATGAATTTTCGAAAGCCGCTTTGATGTCCATGGATGTTTTAGAACAGGCGCAAGCTGCATTGATCAGTGGTATATTTCATTACTTGTTGATGTCGGATAATTAACCAAACCTATTCTATGAACCAAGGAGATCAATTTGATATTTATCTTGACCCGACCAGATGAGAATGAGAGGTTGTCTAAACCAGCGAGAGCCGGCTTCTTTCCGAGTGTGTGTGTGTGTGTGTGTGTGTGTGTGTGTGTGAGATTGATTCACCACGGCCTGATCTCATGCTTGACTCGATCGTTACCACTACTAGCCACTGCCCTCCAGGAGAGCTTTGGAGCTCGTTAGTTAATCTGTGGGTACGACGGAGCCTCTCCCCCCACCCCCCACCCTCTACACACACACAAACACCCACCCCCCACAGCTTAAAGGAGAACAGCGGCCACTCCGTGTTGGTGGGAGAAAAAATCGGCGTGACCGAGGCTCGAACCTTAACCTGTTGGGCGGCAATCTGGAAAGGCAGGAGCAATAGTCCACTGCAACCCGTGTGTGTGTGTGTGTGTGTGTGTGTGTGTGTGTGTGTGTGTACACGCTGTGCTGCATCTTGTTTGTCCATGCTGATCAAATACGAATGATCCTCAATGGGCAGACAGAATTCATTAGAACGCTGAGCACTAAATAATTCATGAAGTTGCCGAAGAGGATAAACTCACATGACTAACGTGTAGGTTGCTCAAAGGTGACAAGAAACCCGAGAGGCTAGAGTTATATATTGGGCTGGAGGGAAAGGGCAACGAGAGAAACTTCCACTCTGTCCAATCTTTTGTGGTTCAGCCGTGAACTTCACCTTCACTCGGCTTCATGGTCATGGTGGCTGTCGTCGTGACTGGCTGGCCGCTCGTGTGAAGGACTGGAGGCGAAGAAGAAAATGGGGGTGCAGCATGAACTCGAGTCCGCGTTGAGTCATAATACAGCCCAGGGGCTAATTATAATTAAACCCTGGTTACAGCTCAGCCTAGATCGACAGAGCCCAGCCACGTAAAAGCCAGCGACGCTGTTATCATTGTGCCCCTCCGCGGACTCGGCGCGGAGGGATCACGGGCCTTTGACGTGTTCCCACCAATACTACACAAGTAGAGGCCACTGCACACTGTTCCTTCTCTCGTATTGACTGATATTTGAATGCCATAGTCAACAGTTATCTCCCGCCTTGAGGATGGAGATAATGTTTTCGTCGTTGTCGGTCTGTCTTTATGTTAGTCTGTTACCATTAAATCTATGTAGACGGAGTGACAGTGTCACCAAATTGAAACATCCTTAGGTGAACAAACATATCAAGCTGGTTAGATCTGGGGGAAGAATCGATAAATGAATGATGGCGAATGAATGGCAAAACTCACTTTATGGACGGCTAAGGGTGGCCATACCGATAAAAATAATTAGTAGTTATTGGTAGCGAGGTGCAGTGGTTAGTGTTGTTCATATAGCGAAGGTGGTTGTGGAGAGAGTAGCAGTCGCGTGTCGCAGCAGCAGAAGTTCTAGAAGTATCAGTGATGTTGGTAGAAGTAGCAGCAGCCACACTCATTAATGCAACCACCGCTCAAAGTACAAGTCAACACACGCCTCGCAGGTTCCTTTAGAGAAGGCATCCCTTGCGCCTGACCTTGGCTTCGTCGCCTCCCCACTACTAATGAATCATGAAGACTTCCGTACTCCCTCATCAGTGTGTCCACAACTACTATCCACTAACAAAGGCTGTGATACAACAAAGCAATTTCCACCCTACACTTAACGATCCGTGATGTGTGTGTGTATGTGTATGAGAGAGAGAGAGAGAGAGAGAGAGAGAGAGAGAGAGAGAGAGAGAGACAGACAGACAGACTAAAACCTTGCGTTCGTCTCGGCCCTGTGGCGTTAATGATGGTCTTGTAAAACTGTGGATGTGTGCTGTGGAAGGCCTACTAACGGAAAGACTTATTTGACATGAAGACAGATAGATAAACAGATAGACAGATAATCGTATAGACAGACAGACGCAATGCATAGGTCTAATGAAGTATGAAGGAAATATCCACCTTAAAACAGTTTCCGTACGAATGAAACAAACAGAAGAAATAAAGAACGAGGTGAAGTATGTGGAGAGTGCCGGAGAGGGAAAGAGAATGAGAAGAAAATAACGAGAAAAAAAATATGCCGGAGGGAGGGAGAGGCACGACGCATCACTGGAGGTAACGGGAAGAGGACTCAACGAGGTGGTGATAATTTCCCTCATCCGCCTCGATCTTCACTTCTCTATATTCTTTCCTTCCTCCCTCCCTTCCCTTGGCCTACTCTCTTCAATGGTGTCGTAAGCCACTGTGTGTGTGTGTGTGTGTGTGTGTGTGTGTGTGTGTGTGTCCTTGTGTAGCCTGTCTCTATATATGTAAGTACAATACATTATAATGCGTGTGAACACACACACACACACACACACACACACACACACACTATCTAGCTAAATAGGTATGCAATTTTTGGGGGGCGATACAAGTAAAAAAGAAAAAAAGTGATTAGTCGTCTTAAAAAGATTCTTCACTTTCCACCCCTGCACGCCAGCACTCCTTCCCTATTTCCTCCATCTCCCATTCTCTCATCACGCATTTAGGATTTCCAACTCTTCATTCCTTCTAACTAAAAACCCTTTCCCCCACCAACCAGTCTGTCGCAACTTCATCCTTTCCTCTCGCTCTTCACCTTCAAAATTTGAAGGTGAAGAGCGAGTAATAATTTCTTCATTTTTTCTTCTTTGTCTTGACAGCTATTACTTGTTCATATAGGGTCGCTGTTGGGGAGGTTGTGGTTTTGGGGTTGAGACCGCATGACCTTCCTGACGTCACGCGGCTCAAACTGCCACGCTCTGGATCATCCTTCCATTGGCTTGACGCTCTGACCCACGAGACCATCGCCCCCCTTCCATTCACCGGTGTCATCTGCACATACTGACATCAATCACGATCCACCCCATGCACTATTTATGACCCTTCACCAGTTTCATCTGCACATGCTAACTTTTATCATAAGCCACTCCATGCAATATTTATGACCCTCCACCAGTTTCATTTGCACATACTGACTTCTACGGTATTCCATTCCACACACGTTTTCACAAACACTCTCCAGTCTTAAGATTTCGTGTCCACTTTACTCCACGATCCATATAATCCACCACTTCACCCTTCTGCTTTCCTCTCCATTTTCCCTTAAATCTCTCTATTCTTTAACTGTCAATTACGAGTGGATTGAGCAATAGGCAACGTGTATACTTTGCCATACTCGAGGTAACGTCACCAGTAATAAATTTTATACCGTACACAATGAGCATACTCCGATATTAACGAAATTATGAAGAGGGCGCCACTATAAACACTTGCCCGCACCAAGACGGGCTCGGGCCGACCACCAGGCCCTTCAAGAAAGCCTACCGGTGTTACAGGCTTCGACGTAAAAAAAATTAAAAAAAAAAAAAAAATCCCTTTCGTACCTTACATGGTTGTACACATTAAATTTTCTCGTAGTGATCTTAGGTGGGGAAATGGTTCAACTTGCATCATATATCGTACATTTTTTTTTCCTGTTTGTCTGTCAGTAAGGCAGTCTATTTGGCTGATCTGATCGTATGGGGGGTCAGGGATGGGTCTCTCTCTCTCTCTCTCTCTCTCTCTCTCTCTCTCTCTCTCTCTCTCTCTCCAGGGCCGATGAATGACAATGTCGCTACAGGCCTAAGGAATGATAATGTCACCGGTAAGGCTCATTTCTGACGCTGGACGACGTGTGGAGGCCGTCTCAGGCTGTGGTGGTACCAGAACGTCATGATCTATTTTTCCCTTGACGTGATAAAATTTTCTATTCACTTTTCTTCTGTTATCTTCTTTCTTTTCATCTTTTTCCTCTTTTCTTTATATTTTCCATTTACTCCTTCGTCTTATCCGCTTCTCCTCCTCCTTCTCCTCCTCTTCCTTCTTCTTCTTCTTCTTCTTTTTCTTTTTCTTCTTCTTCATCTTCTTCATCTAGACAGGTTTTACCCATCGTCATAATTATGGAGTCGATGTTTTAAGGTTGTGGCTCCGGGGGTTACTAATTAGGCCCATATTTTTAAACATTTCTGAGCCCAAAAACACGTAATTTACCAGTCTTTCGTGGGAGTTTAGGGCATTTCCAGGGGTACTGTTATGACCCTGGTGGTAGTCTGAGCCTTCTTCTGTACCGTGAACCTAAAAGAACACTCATTAGAACTCGATTAACCTCCTTTTTGGCCTTTGGAAATAGTTGGTGTGAGGGGTGGGAGCATTTAACAATACCTTAGGCCGGGCTCCCTTCCTGTCGTTGCGTCGTGTCATCGGGTTCGAACCGTCTCGCTCTTTTGAGAATTCTGTCCATTTCTTTTTACCTGTGAATTTCAGCTCCATTTTCTTTGTCATATTTTTCGATATATTGTTTAACTCTTTCATTTCCTTTTCCCATCCTTGCTACTCTTTTTTGCATATTTTTTACGTCATCTTTTGTCCTGTTTTTCAATTATCTGCGGTTTTATGTGGTTTCCCATGATTCCTTTTGTCTTTTGTTTTCCTATATTCTTTTTTTTTATTCATCAGCCTCCTTTCCGTTACATTACATATCGATTTCTTCGCTGAAAAAAAAAGAAGTTATACCTATATGTACATTTTTATTTAATTCAATTTTTAATTCAATTAGCAGACACTTTAAAGAGCAAATAGTATAAAAGCAGCACTTGTGAATCTATCAATTAATTGTTCTCTCTTCCCTAACCATCATCTTCATTTACATAACATAGAATTTGTGCAGAGGGACAGAAATAATAATTCATGACGGCCACTAAGAAAGATGATGATAATGACGTCAATGAAACGAAACAAATAAATACAGAAGCAAACACACACACACACACCACACACACAAGGACAAGCAATGAGGGAGACAAACAGACTGACAACTAAGGGCCTCGTCAAATGATAAGTATCTCTCTCTCTCTCTCTCTCTCTCTCTCTCTCTCTCTCTCTCTCTCTCTCTCTCTCTCTCTCTCTCTCAAAAAGATCACGGGAAGGACAATGCAAGTAATATCCCCTGAGGCATGTAGTGTTATTTTCAGACCCCTTCCTGCTGTTCCTCCTCTTTCCCATACTCCTCCACTTCCAGCTCCACTTTCAGCTCCTTTTCCCTCCACCCGCCTTGTCTCTCATTATTTGTTGTCCCCGCTACTCATTCCATTTTTTCCTGTAGGTTCTCATTTTCCTATATTTCCTTCACTTCCTTCCCCCCTCACCCCCATAATCGCTGCCCATACCACAGCTCCTTCATATCCTCTTTCTCAGCTGTTATCTCTCCGTCTGTCCTTCCCGACCCTCCTTTCCTCTCCTATTCTGGTCTGCCTTCTCGTTAATCTAATGGCTGTCCTTGACCTTCGACTCTCCTTGTCTTCCTTTCCATCTTCCCGGAACTCCCACTCCTGTCCTTTCCTACCGCCTCCTCCTCCTCCTCCTCCTCCTTTCCTGACTCCTTTGCTCCATCCTCCTCCCCCACCTCCTCCTCCTCCTCCTCCCCTGCTGCTGCTTCTTTCTTTTTTTAACTTATTTTGTACTTGTTTCCTTCTTTTTTTTTCTGTTGTTTGAATCATTTAGATGCAAGGCACGTGGTATCCTTCTCCTCCTCCCCCTGCTTCCAGCTCCTCCTCGTTTATTCTTTATGTCCTCCCCCTTCTGGCCCTTCTTCTTCTTCTTCTTCTTCTTCTTCTTCTTCTTCTTCTTTTTCTTCTTCTTCTTTCCGATTAGTAAAATGTTACAATGCATATCCACCTCCCCCTCGTCCTCCTCTTCCTATTTCATTGCTCTTTTCCTTTCATAGTGTTAGTATTTTTTCTCCTCTTCCTTCCTCTTCTAGCTCCTCCTCTTCCTCCTTGGCTTCGTCCTCCCCCCTCTTCATTATCACTATCATTATGCATGCTCCCCTCGTCCTCCTCCTCCTCCTCTTCCAAATTGGTATACAAAACAAGGATTCGAGGTGGGAAGAGTCAGATTGATGAGGTAAGCAAACAAGGAGCAAAAAGGTGACGAGAGGGAGAGAGAGAGGGCGGGGAAGTGGGGCGATGAGAAGGGAAGGAAGGGAAGTAGGGTGAAGGGAAGGGAAGGTCGGAGGAAAAAGTGAGGGACGCAAGTAGAGAGGAAGCAGGATTGGGGGGGAAGAACTGCATGGAATGAAGGTGGGAAACAGGAAGACAAGCAGTGGTTTAAGGAAGGAACAGAAGAAGTCACTTATACAAGCACAGTGAAGGAGGGATGAATACGACTGAATACTTCAAGGGAATAGAAAAAGTAGAGAGAAAGGAATGAAAGTGGGAGAAAGGAAGGCAAACATGGGACTCACAAAAGAGAATAAGTAAACGAAATAAAAGCAAGCAAGAATTACAAGGAAAGGAAGAGACACAACGCAACAGCAGTTAAAGTGTACGAGAAGGGAAGATGGGATATAATGTAAGAGAAAAAATACACAAGAGGACCAAGGGAACGTCAGAAGTGTATAGAAGTGGAAGAACAACAGTAAGGAAGAGAAGGAATTAAGAATGACAAATAAAATAATTAATATATAAAACTAAACAATATGGGAGGGATACATAACAAGGAAAAAAAAGGGGAAGAGTCAGACAGATGTAAAAGAAGAGGAAGAACAAAAAACGAAGGTAGGGAGGAAAGCAAGGACAAAATTAATGACAAATAAAAAAATGAAAAAAAGGGGGAGGGATACGTATTTATACGCAAGAAAGGAGGAAGATATAGAGGAGGGAAAAGAGGGAGAGCGAAGCAAGAATGACCTGCAATATATATGGAAAATAATAAAAGGAATAGGGGAAGGATACACACAGGGAGGAAAGGAGACTCGAAAAGATGCAGGGAAGAGAGAAAAGCAGAAAGAGAGGAAAAGTAGGAACAGAGAAAAGAGAAGAGAGGAAAAGTAAACATGGACTAGCAGGCAGCAGAAAGCCTGTTGGCTCATTACTAGGCTGCCTGCGTTCAGTGATTTAATCAATCCGTTTGGCATAGGAGTGGCTTGCAGGGAAGGATTAAAGCACTTGTGTATTTACTCTTGGGAACGTTCAGTTCACTCCCGATGCAGCAAAGTGGCGGTTAATGCGTTTCTTGAAGGAGTTGATGGTCTCTGCGCTAACTACTTCTGCAGGAAGGCTGTTCCAGTGGCGAACAACTCTATTCGAGAAATAACTCCTGCCGATATCGGTATTGCATCGCTTTGCTTGAATTGTTTTTCCGTTGTTTCTTGTTCTCAGGTTAGTTTGTAGCGTGAAGAGTTTGGAGTGATCAACGTTGCTGAGCTTAAAGACTTGTATCATGTCTCCCCGCAGTCGTCTCTTTTCCAACGTGAAGAGGTTGAGTCGCTCGAGTCGCTCTTCATAGGGCTTCGTCCTCAGTGATGGCGCTGTACTCTCTCAAGTAATTAAATGTCTTTCCTGTAATTAGGAGACCAGAATTTCACGGCGTATTCTAGGTGGGGCCTTACCAGCGAATTATACAAGGATAACATAACTCCCGGCGTCTTGTATTCGAAGTCCCTCGCTATGAACCCAAGCATTGTATTGGCTTTCTTACAGGCGGAGAGAAGAGAGGAAAAGTAGGGAGAGAAGAGAGGAAAAGTAGGAAGAGAGAAAAGAGAAGAGAGGAAAAGTAGGGAGAGAAGAGAGGAAAAGTAGGGAGAGAAGAGAGGAAAAGTAGGGAGAGAAGAGAGGAAAAGTAGGGAGAGAAGAGAGGAAAAGTAGGAAGAGAGAAAAGAGAAGAGAGGAAAAGTAGGGAGAGAAGAGAGGAAAAGTAGGAAAAGAGAAAAGCAGGAATAACAAACAAAATGAATACATAAACATACCAAGAGACGAGAAACAGGGACACGGAAGAACGAGAAATAAGGGAGACAGAGAAGAATAGGAAGAATAACAGACGTAGGAAGAGAAAGAAGAATGACGTAGTGAAGCGCAGAGTGGAGCGAAGACGAAGGAAGACAAGCGGAGGGCGGTGACCCCTAGCAGCCTGCAGCAGAACTCTTCCACTCAGGTGCGGCTCAGTCCACCTCCTCCACTGTGTTCCTCCTCCTCCTCCTCCTCCTCCTGTTTTCTTTAATTTTTTTTTCATCCACTTTGTATTCATTCCACACAGGAGGCTTATGCAGTTCCTTCCTCCACTCTGTTCCTCCACTTCATGTTCTCTTTTTAATTTATTTTCTTATTCCACACAGGCGGTTCAGGCCACTCCTCCACTCTGTTCCTCCTCTTCCTCCTTTTTTTCTCATCCCCTTACTGTATATATTCCACATAGGCAGCTCAGTTTCTTCTTCCACATGCTCACTCCACTCCTCCACTCTGTTCCTCCTTTTCTTCCTGTTCTGTTTTGTTTTTCTTTTATTTTCTCACCCTCTTACTGTATTTATTGCACTTGTAGGCGGCTCAGATCCTTCTCCCACGTGTTCCTCCTCTTCCTCCTCTTCTCTTTTTCACGTTCTTATGTTCTTATGTTTTTATTACTTTCTCGTCCTCTTTTAATGATAAGGAAAGATTAGTGATGTTTTTTTTATTCCTGTTCACCTCCAATTGTTTGTGTCTGACCCGTACCACCTCTTCTTCCTCTTCCTCTTCCTCTTCTTCCTCTTCTTTTACCTCCACTCCTTCCCGGTCCTCCCTCCTACTCTTCCACTTCTCACCATGACACATTTAATACTCCTCGTTCCTCCACTCACGTCCCTTCTCTCTCTCTCTCTCTCTCTCTCTCGTCTCCTCTATTTTTGTTTGTTTGTATCATTCGTTCTTTCGTTTTATCTTTATTTTCTTTGTTCTGTCTCTCCTCATATTTCCTTCTCTCTCTCTCTCTCTCTCTCTCTCTCTCTCTCTCTCTCTCTCTCTCTCTCTCTCTCTCTCTCTCTCTCTCTCTCTCTCTCTCTCTCTCGCTTCATGACCCTCTTCCTCTGCCACCCTCAAACTTTTTCCCCTTTCCTAACTGGGCTTCCGTCCTCCTCCTCCTCCTTTGCCCTTTAACCACTTCTATTTGTTATTCTACTGCTTTATTTTACTCCCCCCTCCCCATCATTATCTACCATGTCCTCAATCTACCATGTCCTCACTACTGCCAAGGCTCTACTCCCCTGAAAGAATAAGAATGAGAATAAGAAGGAAGGAAAGTCCGAGAAGACAAGTTTAGCGCAGTAGGAAAACAGTGAAGGGCAGGAGCTCTTCACTCGTTGAACCTTAGCAGGGGCGGGGGGGGAGAGAGAGAGAGAGAGAGAGAAGAGGAGGGAGATATTACAAGCCGGCACAACCCCTCCCCCCTTTCTCTCTCTCTCTCTCTCTCTCTCTCTCTCTCTCTCTCTCTCTCTCTCTCTCTCTCTCTCTCTCTCTCTCTCTCTCCGCATTTCGTAATCGAACTTCTTATTTTTTGTTCCAACTTGAAGGCACTTGTCTACGTTAAAGGGCATCTCCCATCTATCCGACCAAGCTGAAATTTTGTGCAAATCCTCTTGGAGGCTTTGCCTGTCTTCGTCAGTGTGAACCACGTTACCAATCTTTGTGTCGTCTGCAAATTTACTAATGCGATTATTGAGTCCGACATCCACATCGTTGATGTAAATAACGAAGAGCACTGGGCCAAGAACAGAGTCCCTTAGGGCTTTTCTATGTAAATCTATGTAAATATCTCTCTCTCTCTCTCTCTCTCTCTCTCTCTCTCTCTCTCTCTCTCTCTCTCTCTCCTATCAGTCAACCTATCTACCCCGTACGGTCTTCTTTTCCATGTTACCTTTTGTATCCCGCTCGTCGATCATGTCTCCCACTTCTATTTGTCTTCCTGCCTCTAATCACTTGGCTCCCTCCGTGCATTCCACCGCCTCACCCTCTTCCTACTTCACTCCGCGCCTTATTTCCCCCGTTTTTTGCTACTACCTCTTGCCTGTCTCTTCCTACTTCGATGGGAAATTCCCGGTTCATCCCGTGTTCACCTGACCCACCTGACCAAGGCAGTAATTTATGCCAGACGCGACGCTGATGCCCATGCGTGTGTGTGTGTGTATGTGTGTGTGTGTGTGTGTGTGTGTGAGAGAGAGAGAGAGAGAGAGAGAGAGAGAGAGAGAGAGAGAGAGAGAGAGAGAGAGAGAGAGATGGGGTATTCCCGAGTCTTCCCTCTGCGGTCGGTGGAAATCCCTGCCCCGTGCCTCCCACTGGACTACCTTCGGATAGCAACTGCGTCACTCGGTCACAACTACATAATCTCACAAGAAACGCTAAGGTGAAGCAAGGTGAAGCAACGGGCATGAGGAGCGGCCACAATAACAGGGGCGAGATGGCAGTAACAGGTTTATCTATAACACGACGCTGGTTACGTTTTTGTGCAACACTAGGAAAGGAGAGAAAAGCGGGATGTGTCGAAGAGGAAATTCTCTCTGTATCTTATTGTGGATGATACCAACAAGAGGGCGCCGTGTGAGGGTGTAAGGTTGGAGCTATGCCGTTTACGAGGAACAAAGGAAAAATTGATTATATAGAAACTGAGGAGAGAAAAACCTGCAGTAGCGCTTATAATATATTTCAGATGTAAGAGAGGAAGGTAAATATGCTCATTCTGGAGGTGAAATGAAGAACACGGAGACTTACTTAGGAGGGTTAAACTTATAGAGGAGAAACGAGATGCATCACAGTACAAATGCAAGTGATCAAATTAAACACTTTACCTTGATGAGCGGAGATGGACTGGTAGAGGTGAGGTTCCTCGAGTCCATCAACGGCTGCTGAAGTCCTGAAAG
This sequence comes from Eriocheir sinensis, assembly GCF_024679095.1. Classification (NCBI taxonomy): domain Eukaryota; kingdom Metazoa; phylum Arthropoda; class Malacostraca; order Decapoda; family Varunidae; genus Eriocheir; species Eriocheir sinensis. Next base: position 378,220 of record NC_066518.1, on the reverse strand, counting down.
AGAAAAGGAGCTGTTTACCATGGGAAACTGATACTATGACTCATCGCTGGGAGTGGTGGTGGGTGGAAGGGTGGCGTGGGAGAATGAAAAGGTAGGGGTGGTAGGGGTGAGGTAGGGAGGATTGTGACGTGCAGCTGAAGGTGGATGGTCAAGTGAGTGAAATGATGTTAAGCTGGCTATATCTCCACACACACACACACTCACACTCACATGCACTCTCTCTCTCTCTCTCTCTCTCTCTCTCTCTCTCTCTCTCTCTCTCTCTCACACACACACACACACACACACACAGCTCACCTCGGAGGCAGAAGATGAGAAGAGCGCCTGAGCCTGACAAAAGTGGGATGGGCGAGTATTAAGTGGACTGTGCTGCTCCCCGAATGAACATGGAGGTGACTGATTGATTCACAGTGATGGTGGGCAGAGGAGTGCACGCCAAGGTTTGGTATTAGTTGGGTCGAGAAAATGGACTGAATTCGTGAGTTACATAACAGTAACCAGAAACCTAATATCAGAGAGGACGATCATGCCTTTAGAAAAAAATATATATAAATATCACGTCAATCGAGCACCTGCCTGCCCTTGAATCTTTCGGCTGAGTCAGTTGTGAGTATATGACTTTTATACCTTGAAAACATTGCTCTTCCTCCCTCATCCTTACCGAACATGAGAGTTTCATAGAATGTTTTACAGAACTGTGTGTGTGTGTGTGTGAGAGAGAGAGAGAGAGAGAGAGAGAGAGAGAGAGAGAGAGAGAGAGAGAGAGAGAGAGACGTGAATGTGTGTGTGTGTGTGTGAGATATAGCCAACCCGCTAAGCAAAAATAATCATCCCTCTCTTTACCTAACGTTCGAAGTCGCCTTGTATTGTCTAGTGTATGGTCTAGTGGGTAGCATTACGATGGGTATTCCTTTGTGTGTTTTACTGTTTAAATTCTGCCCATAACAAAGAAACCCTGCCAAAATTATAGGAGTGATACTCTTCATTGTAAATAATCGGTCGATGGGGTCTGTCCTCTCTCTCTCTCTCTCTATATATATATATATATATATATATCTTAGCAAACCACTTGTGCCAGGAATCGAACCCGTGCTTTCTGAGTAGAAATCAGGGCGCATATCAACCATGCCACCTGATGAGCTAATAGATTTCACGCCAGAGGTTGCATTTAAGCAGCCAACCTGACGTCCCGACCCTCTTACGAGGAATAAGACGACACAATGCTGTGGTATATATATCAAGGAACTGTCTTTAACGAACAGAAAAACATCTCATCAATCCACTTGTGCCAGGAATCGAACCCGTGCTTTCTGAAGAGAAATCAGGGCGCATATCAACCAAGCTACCTGATGAGCTGAAAGACTTCACGCCAGAGATTGTATAACTTTGCATATATATATATATATATATATATATATATATATATATATATATATATATATATATATATATATATATATATATATATATATATATACACACACACACACACACACACACACAGTAATCTATGTGTGTGTAAACACGTGCTCACTAGCTAGATTACTCAGTCTCCTTTCCATTATACGTGCTGAAGAAAGACAAGCAGGGAGGGAGTGACAGGTATATATGCCTCGATCGATTCATTCAGCTTGATAGAAGAGAGATGGAATATATAGAAAAATGTCTCATTCACACGAGTTATGAGGGAGTGTGGGGGTGGCAAAGGAGGGCGGAAGAAGAGACGTTCCATTCTGTGTATCAAAATGATCTTTACGGGTTTATCAAGTTCTCTCTCTCTCTCTCTCTCTCTCTCTCTCTCTCTCTCTCTCTCTCTCTCTCTCTCTCTCTCTCTCTCAATACATGAACAAAGAACATGAAACACCACCAATATAACCAGTCCCACCTCTTCCCTGACCAACCCCCTTTGCAATAACTACTGCGTCATTGCCACGACTATCTCCAACTGCAGTCATCACGAAGACGTAACAGGAGAGAGAGAGAGAGAGAGAGAGAGAGAGAGAGAGAGAGAGAGAGAGAGAGAGAATAATAGTGCATTCGGCCTCACATACCCACCGCCACCTGTGCTGCCGGGACTGGGTGTACCCTCTAACTGACCTCCACCTCATGCACCCTCACACCTGAACCGGATTTTTTTATTTTTTTATTGTCTTGTGAACAAACCGGAAATTGAAATAGCCTACAGTACGACTAACCAGAAACAGCTAGTTTCTTACGTAGCATTTCTAAACACAACATCAACTTTCCTGTTTGTCTAGCGCTGAACATGCATGCAATTGCCCAACACTTCGATTGTTTAGTGTCTGAACTACTTGTTGAACTATACTTAACGTACGGACATATCACCTGGACTATGCGTTTATTCTCGCCGTGGCTATGCGTTATTTGAATCGTGTAAATTATTATCTAATTCAAGGTTATGAGTTGCATTATGCGGCAGCCTATCCGTCTGTATCTGGTGGACGCGGTGTGGTAAGGGTGACCTTGAGTAGTGCTGCAGTAAAAGCCCCGCGTCTCCTACTCCAGCCTTTGGCAACCGTACGCGTTCGTCTTTACTGCATACCAACACAAGTTACACAACGCACGTGGTTGTTTTTCCCAAAGACCGAACGTTCTCTTCTGAAAACTTCACGTGTCGTCCTTTATGGGCAACATTTGCTCGCTCAAAGCTAAACCGATAGATAACCCTTCACTGAGTGTACATGTAAATATTAATTATGTATGCCGAAATCCCTTCATCTTATATAAAAATCAGCTTTACATATTCCGTCTGTTTTTTTTTACTTTGTTTTTTTTATCCACCCTACTTGTCCTGTCCTCTCTCCGACTACACATTCATGCATCTTCTTTCTATTTCTTCCATATCGTTATCAAGACTTCTTTCTCCTTTCTCTTCTAGCGTTGGAAGATCAATTTTCTTTAATCTTTCCTCAAACGTGTAAACCTGTCAGACTTAACTGGGACGACCATCTTTGTAATCTTTCTAGTTTACGTGTGTGTGTGTGTGTGTGTGTGAGGGCGCGCGCGCGCAAGGTGCATGATGAGCGCATTGTCTAGGGGAGGGGGAAGGGTATTTCCGATTCTCGAGGTACATAAGAAATTTACCTGCTTGAGAAAAATCTTTATTCTAACAATCCACTCAGACTTCGAACCCGGGCCCCTGAGACAGGAGCCGGACATTCTAGCATCGAATCATAGGGTACGTATCTCATGACTAAAGGACGGCCTATTGAGTCTTTAATCGCGTTTTGATCTTGATAATAATGTTCAGGGCTCAGTTTTTTTTTTTTCCACTTCCAGAAGTCTAAAGATAATTGATTTATATACTCGGGAAAAATAGTTTTCCTTACGTACAATCCGCTCAGGATTCGAATCTTGACCCCCGAGAGCGATGGAGCATTGAGCCCTATGGAGTCTTGATCACACTATCGTAGGGGCTCAGAAAAGTAGGGAGGGTTTTCTGGAGTACAGAGTTCTTTGCAACTGATCATAGGCTTAATGATGCTTTACTCAGACCAGGTCACGAAAAATCTGAAAATGTATTCATACTGTATTCATCTTGAGAAACTGAGACTTTGCATTTGCTTGTGAGTATGCAGTGTCGTCTCAAAATGGTTCCATATGCTCACTACCCTTAAGGAACCTGTAGAACTGTGGGATACCTTTATACGTGAACCTCTCTAGGCTGCAAAGAGGCGCACTGGAGAGTACCCAAGGTCAAGGAGTGGTTTTCCTTCAGAAGATACGTTCAAGAATAAGGAGAAATCATAGAGCTTGGCTTGCTGAGAAGTAGGACCACTACAGGGCTGTCACCTATAACACTAGCCCCCTTGAGGACACACATGGAGAGATGTGTCAAGAGTCTCATGGCGAATGTTGAGGGGTTCCTCAAAACTGGAAGTGCCATGATTCCTGGGTTCCATGTAGTCTTGTAGGCTGTGTTTGTGTGTGTGTGTGTCTTGAGACAAAGAGTAACTTGAGAAAATCAAAGCACAAAGAAATCAGTGTAAATGGGAAAAGGAAAACCATGGATGGTTTTCCTTTTCCCATTTACACAGATTTCTTTGTGCTTTGATTTTCTTAAGTTACTTTTCACACGTTCTATGGTAGAAAAGTCTCGCCATCTCCAAGAAAATGTGAGCCATACATTTCCTGCTCCTGACCTGGGGAGAAACACAACACATGAAAAGGCTGCCTTTTGCTATGTCATCCCTGTCACTGAGGAATGCAACTTCCTGAAGCACATGGAGAACAGATCTATTTGGAATGAAAACCTTTTTCTCAACAAGCTGCCCAAGACCAGTCTCTTAGAAACATTGGGCAGACACACTGACATTGAGCCTTCCGAGTTCTTATACACATCTGTGGCCATGACAATTGCCTTGATTTATTGACTTCAGAAATATTTGCATTGGTTCATGTATTTTTCTGCACATTCTCTGAACACCCGATTTGATATTCCAGACAGCCTGGTTGCTTTCTGCTAATCTGTTTTTCATTTCTTCTCCTATTTTTATTTTATCAAAGTAAAAGTTTCCCAATCTATGTGGTGATGCTTGTATAATTTAGTACATTTCATTCAAATTTCTTCCTCCTTAAAATTTCTCATACCTTTGTCAGCATTACTCTGTATCTTGTTTGACCTAACTTTAGCATTTTACATAGCTGCAAAAGTTTTGGTTGGTCTTGTGGCTGTGTGTGTGTTTGTGTATCACTTATAAGTACTACAAGTAATTAGCTGAGCTTATGAAGGTTAAACTGAAATCTAGATTGTTCATGCATTATGAATTGCAAGTTTTTCAATATTTTCAATTTTCTTTTTATTCTCTGTTATGAAATATTTCATGCTTGATACCTTAGGCAGCCTAGAAGAAAACTAAGCAAAATATCCTCTCTTCATCAGGTTATACTTTTGGTGGCTGGACTGGCAGCAGTGGCTGCCCTCCCTGTGCAGGAGTCGGCAGCCCAAACTCAACAAGATGATTTACTCCAGATTCTACTCGGAGTTGATCCTGAAGATAATGACCTCTTTGCGGAAAACTTTGACAAAGTCCCTGAGTCCCGTGGTGGGCAGGCACTGCATGAAGAAGTGGTAGAGGAGCAACCTCAGCAACAAACAGAGCTACAAGACCCTGTACAGGATCAGACACCTCCAGAAGACCCTCCTATGGAGCAGAAACTGGCACCAGAACAAGATATTCTTGATGAGCAGAAACAAACACAGCCACAAGACTCTCCAGAGGAGCTGAAGCAGGCAGAGCCACAAAACCCTCCACAGGAGCAGACACAGCTGCAGCCACAGGTTCATGAGGAGGAACCAGGACAGGATTCACCCCTTCCTGATGGAACAGAAGATGAATCACCTGGTGAAGAATCAATGCTTGATACAACAGATGTCCAACCTGAGCCTCAACCCATACAGGTAGACACAGAAGAGGACCTTCCTATTGGGCCTGGGGACCTAGATGGAGAGGAGGCAACATACTTTGGTCATGAGATGGAAGGGCTTCCCATTGAGCCCGATGATGATTATGTGGTACTGCACGTGGAGGAAGAAACACCCTCTCAGGATATGGAAGGTACATTCACATATGGACTATTGAATGAAAATGCTCCATTTGACCAATCAGTCCCCTCTGGACCTGAGTCCCAAATGCAGCCATTATCAGTGCAGCTACAGCCACTGATAGATTCACTTTCACACGATTCTGAAGTACCACTTAGTCCAGAGGAGCAGCTCCCCTATGACCCACAAACAGAATTAGATTATGAACAACTGCCACATGGAATGGAGGATGGACCTAATCCTGAATATGATTCTGAATTCCCAGCAGAGACATATCAGCCCAATAATGAGGAAGATACGCAGTTGGAACCAGAAAGTGTTCCAGCTGATGATTCTTACTATTCAGATCATGCTGATGTGCCATCAGACCTCCTCAGCTGGCTTGTTCCTGACTTTTTTGATGAGGAGCCAACTGACTATAATGAGTCGCATTATGACTCAGGCTACTACGATGATGAACAAGCAATTGAAGATCAACCCCCAAACAAGCCTGAGGCATTGTTTGAGCCACAAGAGTCAGATGGTGGTAAATGGGAAGAACCTCCTACTTCTGAAGTTGATGATGCCACCCATTTTGTGGATGACTCTTTCTTAGGAAATGAGGGGGATGTGGTGATGGTAGAAGCAGTACCACGAGATACAGTGGACTCCAGGGGGAGAGACGACACAGATGATGTGTCTCTTGTGGACTTTTTCATTCCATATGATGATTCAATATACAGCAGAGACCCACAAGAGTATTCCTCTGACACCAACCCTGAAGAAGATGAGCAATATGTCTCTCCTGACAAAGAAATCTTCCCTGTGGATGATGGTCTTACTCTAGTGGACTCCTTTGTGAACACTGATCTGGTTGAATTGGAACAAGATCAGCCATCACTTGGTGAAGTCTTATCAGAAAATAACCCATTTGAAGATGGCAGATATAGTGACCAATGGTTCACTGAGGATGACATGGCAGGAAGGAGAGAGATGCCCGAAGGAGATGAAGCAGTTACTATCTTAGAGACCCAGCCAATACACATTGTTGATGTGGAAAGTGATGTGTCATATCCTTCCCTTCTAGATATCCTGGAGAAAGATACTACAGCAGTAGAGCCAGCTGAGCCCAGGAGAAATGAAAAATCCTTAATGATTGGTTTTACACCTGAAGCAGACACTATGGTTGATGATTCTTTACCTATGGAACGAGATTATCTCACAGAGGATCCTGATGATGATAACATGGAAATCATAATGATAAATGATCCAAGGGAAAACTTTGACAATTTCCCTGCTACACCCCTGGAAGATGGCTCCTACAATACTCAGAAGCAGCCAACACCAATGGTCTGGTATCCAGAGGATCATCACCAACCACCTTACTGGCCAACATTTAGGAGTTCAGATCGACCTATTACAAAGGTCTATTATTCTGTTGTTGATGAAGTCCCAAGGAAGAAGTTTCCAGGATTCTTTGGGAGTATGAATGATCTGAAATTTTCATCTCCCCTCTCCAATCGCCCTCATCAAAGAGCTGTCACAGGGGACCCGTTCTCTTTCATGAATGAAATCCCTGATGATGAAATGCCCCCTCAATTCCTAGCTTCACTCAGCACATCAGGCCAACAGAGATTTAGGGGTCTTGATTCTCTCTTTCCAGCAAGAAATTATCCGACTATGTTCACAACACCCAGGCTTTCTTTCAGAGATCTAATACAAGGTCTGAACCCTGATTATTACAACACAATGCATGTAAATAACATTCAAAGGCAAAGTCCACAGTATTATCCACAACCTATTAACCCCTTTATACAATACAATGGCCATCCACAGGAATATTCACACACATCACCACCACTGCCTTATTCTTCACCTTTTGATTCATTCCAAGATGATGACTACATGGTAGAGGAGAATTACTACCCAAACAGACTGGAGCGTCTCTCGTCCTACAACCCCAATAATATGCCATCTGGTATTTTCCGAGAGGACACCATGCCAGAAATGTACCCTCGTGGACCACAGAGGTACTATGAGGATTACACAACGGATCTTCCTTTCATGTCCAGCTATTCTTACGGCCGCTCTCGTTCTCTTTTCAATGATTATGAAAGACCCCAATATGAAGGCAACTCTCCATCTTACAACAGACCCCACTACCCTCAGAACAGTCACTACAGCACAGGGCCCTACCACCCTACCCCCATATACTCAAGATATGCTCCCAAGTATTACGGAATGTAGTTCCCCTAACCCTTCCAACCCTGATATTAAAACAGAAGAATCAAATCAATATCTGGAAGAAAAGTAGAGTATTAGATGGTTATAATAATGTCAATGTTATTTGTAAGAAAAAGCTGTAGATGCTAGTTTAGATAATGAAACAATCTGTACAAGGAAAAGAAAATGTAATGTATTATGTTTACAGTATTATATCCCAATAACAGGCCAATGAGATGAATGTTTCCACCTTCTAAACCATCCCCAAAATAAATAAAGGTGATGAAAAATATTATACCCTCAACTTAGAAATACTGTTTGAATTGTTACCTGCTTTGTCTTGGTAATTATGATTCAGATGTGGGCAATGTGCACCTGCTGGGTCATCTGTGTGTAATCATGAAACTGTCAATGAAAAAGGAAAACTCCTTTTGGTGATTTTTTTTTTTTTTTTAAATAGGTGGTAACAATTCTGCTACCTTGATTATGTGGCATTCTTCACACCCATCATGGTTATTATTCTCTATTTTAAGTGGTGTGTATCTAATCATATGAATAAAAAAAGTGAAAATTCAATTCCAATGTTTTGTTTTGCCCATTGTTAATAATTTCATACTCCACAACTCTCCTTTGTACTATATCAGCAATCAAAGGTTGCTTAGAAAGGATGCATATCAGGTGAGTATCATCCAAGGTGGGATTAGTAGAGGAGAGTCTACAGCATCTACAAAGACCCGTCTGTGATTATCTAAAAGACTACTCTAGATAATTAATTTTTTACTGATGAAAGATTCATGATTAGGTAGTGTTGAAATTCATGGAGTAGAGAATAAACATATATTGCAGCTTCATAATATCTCACAATGGCAATGATGGGGATTACAAATACATACTTGGCAGCTAAAGATGTAAGGAATCATGAGAGGGATCACTTTTGGTTTCTATTCCTTCATTACTACGCTCAACAATGATGCACAAATGCGGGGAACTTGTATGTCTTAGGCATTGCAGCTAATGGAGTAGCAAGTTATGACAGTCTTCAATTAATATCACCCCATGTTTGCTTGGCTCGTCTGACATGTTAGGGTCTGAGGGGGGCTTTCCTAACTTTGTTGGTGAAACAAATATAAAATAAAAATAAAAATACAAAACCATTTCAGTCTGCAAGAGGATGAAGCAGTCTGATATTTTCAGTTGACCTTTTTTTTCTTTATTTATTAAAATGACAAAACCTTTTGTCTTTGCTAAATGTTAATCTAGTAATATCATACCCAGGTTTGGAATGAAAATATACTTTAGTAGTAGCAGACTTCCATGTGATATTATTAACATTATTCATGTTGGTAAACTTAATACATTCACCAATCACCACCACACTGGTCTTCATCCTTCAGTTATTCAACAGTAAGATGAAACTGTTATAAATCGTAAGTGAAAATAAACTTTTTAGAGATAAGATGCTTTTGATACCTATTATACACACAGCTTTTGTATCTATAGGAATAGCATCACACCAGACAGCAGTTACAGAATTGAGTTTAGGCTTAGAGGATTCCAATGACTTGATTATCTCTCTGGGTAAGTTAGCATTATAGGTACATCTCATAAAGAGAAAGCATGTCCTATTAATTGGCAAGATTACTTCTGACATTATAATGATGGTAGCCAGATTTATTTAATCTAGAGAAAAGGTAGGTGCATCTGATGAAGGAATAAAATACAATGGCTTATATAAATGCTTTGTTTTCGACTACCTCAACCATGTGTTTACATACAAGTAGGTATACTTAGCATGCTACAACTTACTATTTACCTACTAGTGAAGTAGAAAATAGAACGCTTGGTGGGTGTGGGCTGTAAGTTGACTCCCAGTGCCTTAGCTTGAATGAGTTAAGGTATGCAGATTTCCTGGTAAAACATTAACCTCTACACCATGGAGGCACAGTGTTCAAATGATAAAAACTTATAATGTAGTTCTTACCTGGAAATGATATACGTCTGAGGAAAGAGTTGCTGATCTACACTTCTACAGACTGCCAAGTATGGACCATAGGGGCTACTATATGGTTTATTCATGAAAAAATGTTCTACACCTTTCCCCTTAACAAACCCTTACCAATCACCCACTACAGACTGAATTTAACTTACCATATGGTGTAACAAGTTCCCCTTCATTTTCCAACAAACAAATTCTGTACAACATGAGTTTTGCAACACTGACATGATCTTCCTCAATAACCATTCAGAGCACATATGGCCATTCTGCAACTTCTTTCCTTCAGCTTCCCATCTGTGAGGTACATGTAAGTCTTTCTTTCAAATTCTCATGACTTTTTAACCTTCTTCTTTGGTTTAAACCGATCTAGAATTTCTGGAGGCACAGATTGTTGTTTACTCTTCTTGACTATATTCAGCTCCTCTTTCTGAGAGTATGCTGTCTTCAGGTACTCTCGCTGTGTGTCTTCTCTCACTTTCTGTTTGCGTTTAAACTTTTGGGCTGAACCACTCTTGCCTTTCATGCGGTAACGAGGAGTAAAGTCTATTTTAGGTTTTTGGACATAGAGGAGAGCTTTCTTGGCTTCCAGTTTCTCCTGAAGTGTAGGAGTATCAACCTGAAATGAGTAAAATTAAGAATATTTGTATGCCATATTCCTATCTAAAAGTAAAGCAAAAACTGTGGTCACACCTTTTCCTATGTTTTAGTATGAAGTCTTTGCCACGACAGTTGTTCTGCAGCTTATGCATGTGGGCTATTTTGGCATACAAACTGCCATGTCACCACATTGGCCCCTTTGCCAGGCTCACCTACTTCCATCAACATGTCATCAACTCTGTCAAAGTCAATCTTTAGAACTGTTGCTTGTAGAGAGGAAACTATCACACAATGGCACACATGCTACTTTAAACCTTATAGCATGCAAGAATTTCTCAGCTAGTGGGTGACCAGGGCACAATCAAGGATTAGACAATAACAAAAGGTATCAAGCATCATGAAAACACAGCCAGGTCACCAATAGCTCAGAAATTCTCATGTTCTATGGCTTTAAGTGGTGCGTGTGCTGTTGTGGGGTAATTTTGCCTCTATAAACAGTAGTTGTAAGGGTTGGCTTTGACAGGTTTGTTTGATGATATGGGAGTGGGTAACCCAGGCACAAGAGGCCAGAGTGGGGATGGACATCAGTACACCACAAAGCCTCCATGCACAAACCTCAGAACAATCATCACATCAAATACCTCATTAACTTCCTGAAGGTGAGTTTTATAATACTAATGTCAGTTCAATAGTGATTCCTACTACAAAAGAGGTTCAAAGGGGAAAAATGGGGTGGCAGTACTAACAATCCATTCCTACATTTATCCCTGGGCACCCCCTAGGTGTAAATCTGATAACTACGTCACCAAGAGGGTAGCAAACTAACAGCTATACAAGACCTGATGCTTCCCTACAGCATAAAACGTTATTTGAAAAAAATCCAAATGTTATTGCCATTATTGTTGAAAATATTATTTTTTAAATCAGTACTGGTGAAATCTGGATGTATAAGCTAATAGCATCATATTTCACTGTAATGAAGGAATTAATCTAAGACATAAGGACATGGTAAATATTTGTATACCATAATGGCTGAGTCCCACAGAGAGATACTTACCTGGCCAATACTGAGTGGATCCAGGGTGATGAGTTCTGAAGGAACCTTGGCCAAGAGTGCTTTCACTTCTGCTTCCTTCCTTCCTGACAAACTTATATAAGGATTGGCTTCCAGGGCATCAAAGTTTGGTTCACCAGCTCCTGGAAAACAAAATATATTATATTATTATCACAGGAATTCTTATCATTATTGCTATCAAAATTTTAGGTTCTCAGTTCAACCACCTCTAGCTGTTGCTCATTCTGTCTTTCATATTAAGGTTATTAAATTCATTACATACCCAATATAAAACTTTTCTGCATCATCAGACACACCTTTATATATCTTTACCTGCCTCCTCCTTCATTCTCTCTCATCCAAGATATTCTATCTGTGTGTATATCAAAATTCTAATGGAATAACCTTTTTCTAATGTTCTGTTGTTACAAAGCCTTATTCTGTTAACAGGAGACAGCAGGGCATCCACAGCATTTTATTGTTACATTTAGCTCTCCTCATACCATTCTAGGTCAAATACAATATGATCTTACCTGGTATTATTAGGCTTGAATAACCCTTGTATGTTGAAATCCCAAGAATATCTTCGTAGGGGCAAAACTGCATATCAGTTATGATGCTGCCAGCCTTGTGTCGCATGTAAGCTTCACCAGTACCCCCCTCAACTACATTTCTGTAAACCTGAAAAATTATAGAAAATTAACATTAAAATATTTGCTTGTAGTTTTATGCAAAAATGGGGAAATGTGTAGATCACAGACTTGTTTGTGGCTCTTCATTAGAATTATGACAAAATATATACACACAGTACAGCTCTCATAGGGAGTGGATGGTATATATCTGAAGTGAAGTCAAACATTTTTATACTTTCATCTGTGTCAACTGTAATAAATGCATTAGCGCTGACAAAATGCTTACATACGAATTACCCAAATTTATACCCACTTCATAAACCTTTTCTTAATGATTTCAAAGCTTAACTGACAAGAAACACTAAGGCAGAGAATGTCCTTTGCTGCTGATTGATGTAACAATTACTTAAGTAACACATACCTCTACAATATTACCAATGGCTACTGAAAGGAGGCCCTTCTGGGAGAAGGCAACCTTTGATGCACCAGAGCCGATGATGAAATTCTGCAGACAACGGCCAAGATTGCGTGCATCCCAAATTTTCATCTGTCTGTCAACTCCAACTGTGGCCATGTACCTGCAAAACAGGGACATTGATACTGCCATATAATCACCCTGCATTAAAACAATATAAGTGACAGATGGATGTGAAAAATACTGACAAAAAAATATCTAATGACAGTCAAAAAACAGTGGACATGCTATTCAACACAATTCTTTTCAATTTTCTTATAACACTGGATCTGAGTTTGACCCATTTTCCATAGAACACAATTATCTTCTATTCAACAGAAATCAAATTAGTGGTGCAATAAAAAACACTCCGTAAGGCATTACAACAAGTCAGATACCTGAGAAACTGAGAAGAAAGGCTACATGTGTTGAGGTGAACTGGTGTAGTTGAACAACAGAAATACAGGGTGATTAAAAAAAAGTGTAATGATTTCAAACGTCTGTCACTTCTCAAAATTTTCACCTACCCTCTTCTTATTTTCAGATTATGGTGATTGGATGATGTCAATTTACCACTGCAATGGTTTTGACCCCAGAACTATCATCATATTCTGGTTTGAGGAAAAATCATATTTCCGGGTCCATTGTTGACTTTGCCAGGAGTCAATGTACTCACTCACTCACTCTCTCTCTCTCTTCTGTCAATGTCACTACCATAGCAGTCATCAAAGTCACCGTCATTTTGATTCGCCCGCGCTCTACTTCCGCCCGGAGCAGAGGAACTGCTCGACGCGTCACGAGACATGGCAGATGTATTCCGAACAAAAGTGGAAAATGATCTGTGGCCTTCGGTAGGGCGCGCACTGAGACGAATGAGTGTGTATGGATGCCAGATGCCTTCACCATTCTTGAGTAAGAAACTGGCGGTATTTTTGAAATGTAGGGAGCGTAGAGTGTGATGATTACATATATGATCCCCGTACAGGTGGGGTGTGTGGTAGCGCACTTATATATACGATCGCCATAATGTGAGGGTTAAATGGAGGGTCTACTGTAACTGCTACCTCATATGTGGACGGTCTCTATTTAGGTTCATCATAAATAACGAGATAAATTATATTTCAAGAAGGGATTTTCCAGTTTTCTCTAAAATTCAACATATTAATGTTGTTCAACTACACCAGTTCATTTCAACACATTATGTAGCCTTCTTCTTTCACAAATGAATTGGGAGTAAACTGAATTTCAGGGTTATTCAAACAATTTTCAATTTTCAAGCAGTATCAGAGAGACTAGATCCTATCCTAATCCTCTTAACCATAGAGAAAACTGGATGTCTTTAGTGTTCATGCCTTAAAAAATAAAAATAAAAATGAAAAAAATAAAAAATAAAATAAAATAATAATAAATAGGTGAAGACATCAAAAGCAATTAATACAAAATTGGTTACCTGCCAGTGTGGTCTACATCAATGGCCCGTAGAGGGTGAGGATGGCACAGGACGGAGGCGACAGGGTCTGGAGAATTGGGCGTCCACATGCTGACAGTGCCATTGGGATGGCCACAGCACAAAACAGCATTGTATGGGTTCTGGCACATCACCTCCAAGCGCCCTTTGTGAGTTGGAGTTCGGATCACCTCCTTGCCCAGTGTAATGTCCAGCCATGTAAGAAAACCTTTCTCACTCTGGTAAGCCAATAGTGAATGAGACTAAATTATCAATAAGCTCTGGAACAATTATCAAGAATTCTGAGACTTGAAAGCAGAGGTGCAAGTCTTTCAACCATTTCTCTAAAATATTTCAATGTATGTAAATTTATCTTTAAATAAATCTCCCCTAACCATAATTTTGTAAATATAGTACAGCACTTGAGATATGTTCACTACACTATTTAACAGACTCAAAAGTCAATCAAACACAGTTTGTTAACTACTATCAAAGTGAGACAACGTTAGAACTCAGAGGGTCAACTTTTCTGTGATAACCACAAAAAATTGCTCACCAAATGATGGTAATTATTATGAAAAAATACTTACACCAGAACACAGAAGAAAGTGATAAGGGAGAAATTCCAGTTTCAACACTCTATCCATCTGTCTAAGGCAGTGCAGCTCAATACCCTGGTTGTCATAGATGTAGACCCACTGTTTCTGAGCAGCTGCCATCATCAGCTCAGTGTGCAGCCAACACACATCATGGATAGACTCCATGACATTTATCTCACAGTGAAGTTTCTTGGTAACCCAGTCCATGGATGCTAAGTGGCCTTTCCTTCCACCCAGCAAAAGGTGCCGCCCATTTCGAGTGAAGTGCATCCTAATGAGACAATTACATGTAGATATGCGATCCATGATACACTAATTAAAATTTTAAAGAAAGAATATGCACTTATATTTACAGGTTAAAAAAAAATTAATGAAAATCTGTATATGCCAGATGATTATAAGAGATTAAAAAAGAGAGAAATTATAATTCCTCCCTTGATACTCAGAATCACACTAACTTATCTAACACCAATTAATACAAATACAGTTAATTAAATGTTAATGTGAATAAAATACAATAATCTGTCAAATGTACAAAAGGGTAGTCATCAAACCTTTGTATATTGGCAGACAGCACACATGGAAAGGCACATGAAGGCTGTTTGATCTTATAGACATGCAAACAAAGAAAAGATCTGGATAAGAAAGTAAAAGTTCCATAGAAGATAAAGCTTACTTGTATGGTCCAAACTGATCAAGATTAAGATCAAAGCCTTTGGCTGCTGTTGTTATGTCCACTGCTTTCTTGATTGCTGTTTGTGTTATGTGTGAGGTGTAAGTACCTTCCTCTGCTTCCAACTGACCGTTTGATTCTGAAATGAAGCATGTATGCATTACAGATTTGAGGGTTGCCTCATACACAGAATGTACCTCAAGCCCACATTTTTAATGGAAATTTTTGGGGGTCATCTATGCTTGAAAATACAGTATATATTATGAAGAGTATATAAATCATGAGGACTGCCTGGAGATCTGAAACTATTTATTAAAGACTTCTACTGATGCTTCACCACACTACACTACAAAAAAATCAATGTTCTCAACTTACCTGGCAACAAGATTTCTGCCCTTGCCGATTCTTGTTCGGCAAATTTGATCTTTTTTTCTTTTTTCTTTATTTTTTGTTGAACATAAGAATTTTTGCGGCCAACAGCACTCAACTGAAAAAGAAGAGTTAAGAAAAATAGTTTATACACCAGATGAATCATTGTTATATGAAACTGACACCCCAAAAACTATATGCAGTGAAGGAAAGGACACACCCTAGGCCTAAGGTGTGTAAACTGGGAAAATTATCTTTTTGAATAAGGACTGAATAAGATCAACAATTTCAGATAATATGGAGGAATCTCTCATGCCATACCTCAACCCCTTCACCTTTGGTGTACTTCAACAGCAGTTTAGGATCGATAACTTTCCTTCCAACGAATTGCCTTTTTCTTTTCATTTTGCTTTTCGGGTTGACTTTGAATTCTGTTATTCGCACACCATCCTTGACTTCAGACTTCAAGACTTTTTTGGACTTGCTGTTACCCCCACGCCCAGCTTGGTGACGCTTCTTTGCCATCTGAAAAGAGAATGAACTTTGAGAGGCGACAGTGGTGAGGGTATTAATATAAGGTGGAATAGTGTGTTCATTAAAGATGTAAGGATTACTTAGTAGGAATGAGAAAGAAGTGTCTGGTAAATGCATGTATTTATAAAGGCTTGTTCCTTGAATATCTTAACTCTTAACAGTATATCACCTTGCACTAAGACAGGCATTCCACTTAAAATCCATGTTTCAATATGATATACAACTGATTTTTTTCTTCTATTAAATCACTGTAAAATGTACAGGTACCTATCAATTTACATGAATATTGTGTTCCTGGTGAGTTCACTTATTGTAAATTTTGCGTAATGTACACATAGTGCAGGTCAGGGCTGCCAACTCCTCTGTAGCACTTCTCGAGGAACTCGCCCAAAACTGCGCAAACAGTGCAGGGAGCATGGGAAAAACACCTGCCCTGCCTTCAGTTGATCTGTTGGCCATGAAAAGTTGTGTAATGTTGCTCAACAGAGCAAACAAGTTGTACTAAGCTGCCTTAACCCTCCCTTGTAATGGGGTTGTGTTGCCCCCCCTCAACCCACTCCCCCAGAGAGTAACCAATTAATAAGGTAAGAACTATTTCTCAGTAATTATACAGCAAAATATTTGCGATGTCGAATGGATTCACCTCAACACACTGAGGCATAAACGAAATGTAGAAGCTCCCATGGTGTAAAAAGCGCACCTCCTCCCCCCTGCATGATAACCGAGCGCTCCTCACACAGCCTGGCACCTGGGACTTGTCTCCTTGTGAACGGTGAAGAGCAGGGGCAAAGGCTAATAGCATCCATAGTGAAGATCATTGGGGAAGAGGAATGGAAGACAAGATTGGAGGAAGAGGATGGGGGAATAAGTACTGTGTTAGGACTGTATGGCTGTAAGGAGGAAGTAGTGAAGTTAGTACTATACACTAAAATATTGATGGGGGAATAAGTACTGTGTTAGGACTGTATGGCTGTAAGGAGGAAGTAGTGAAGTTAGTACTATACACTAAAATATTATTGGTGCAATGTTGGGAGAAAAGAACTCATCAATAAGAGAGAAGTTAAAAGAAAAGTGTAACAGTGGAAACAGAGCTCAATGCAGGATGAAGTGTATAATAAGTGTGCGCAGTGAAGTAACGGTGTCATGCCCCGGGAGCTTATTTTACTCTTTTTCCTCTATTTTCCTACATGACCTCTGCTTGTATTGAAACAACACACGAGAAATTAATTAAGACCAGGAGAGGGTATTCACCGGCTGCCTGGGCTGGGATTGAACCCACGACCAACATGACGAGAGAGCCACTCCCCACCGAGTCGGCCAAAGAGGTACCCCACTGGCTAAGTGGGTTATGGGAGGCTCGTTCATCAGGCATAGTCGCCACACCACAACGGTAATTTTTTACAAGAACTTCACCTCCCCCTGCGCCACTCCAGCCCCCCCTCCCCCACAACACAAGCCTGGGGACCTGTGGGAAACCAGGGTTTGGGGGGAAGGCAAAATCACGGAAAAACTACCCCTCATACACACTTTTTTTTTAGTAAAGCTGCTCAAGGGAAAAAGAGAAACGCCTGCTAATCACTGAACATAAGAAGTTAAGAACATAGGGAAAAACATAAGAACATGGGGAAGAACATAAGAACATAAGAAACATAAAAACAAAGGGAGGACATAAGAACATAACATTGGGAAGAACATAGGGAGAACAAGAACATAGGGAGAACATAAGAACATAGGGAGAACGAGATCATAGGGAGAACATAAGAACACTATATGAGTAAAAAGGAGTGGTCGAAAGAGGTCAATTTCATGTTTAATACATATCTTACAGTCTTGACAAGGATCCACTTGCTTCCTCTCCCTACCAGTCAGTCAGAAGTGACCATAAATAAGGCAGCACGCCGTTGCCTGTTAATTATTGCTCCCTGCACCACGACACCGCCGCCACACGTGTCAATGTTTACAGTGGGTGGCCGCTCTCGGTCTGGGTCTCGGCCCAGGTCACCGTTGCCACATTATCGTACCCAGAGCCGTGAATTTACCGGTTTCTGACGCCTAATTATTGCCAAGAAAATCAGGACTTCACTATTTCAACGATAAATATCAATGAATCTAGTTATCGGGGCCCAGGAGACAGTTTTTGGGTCGGAAGTTGGTAAATATAAGAGGCTGAGTACAAACTGGCAACGTTTCCTTCTTCTTCACCTAGGGAATAATCATGAAGTAATGAAAGTGGAGTGAAAAGTGTAATAGTGGAAATTAACAAAGGGACATAGAAAATTAAAGTCAGAAGAAGAAAAGAGCAGAAAAACACCTCAGTTGGCCTCTTGCAGTCTCCCAATTAATGCTCTTATGTGAAGTATAGAAGTGTAACCTACGCTGTGAAGTTACTAAGTGTATGTTGTGAAGTATAGAAATGTTGAGAAGGAGGACCTAAGAAGTGATACAAAGCGTTGCAGGTCAAAAACAATAAGAATAAGGTCATCATCATGTTTCAGGTGCATGCTCCATCTTCGCGGCGGGAAGGATAAACAGGTGATGCGCCTCACCTTCCTCAACACTCACTACAATGATTTTCTCTCTCTCTCTCTCTCTCTCTCTCTCTCTCTCTCTCTCTCTCTCTCTCTCTCTCTCTCCTATATGATCAAGGATCCACAACATGGCTCCCGAAATAACAGATCCTGTTTGCCTAACCTACTAACTTTTTTTATAACGACCTCTTCTTAGTTTGAACGTAACAAAATCATTAGATATGTAGTTTATCTGGCTTTCATAAAGCGTTTGATGAAGTTCCACATCATAAAACACTTCACAAAATCAAGCAACTTGGTATTAAAGGCAAAGTACATTAGTGTCTGGGAGACCAAGAAAACTTTTTTTCATTTCGGAATTCCGGAATACAAGTTATTGTTTGGAGCCAAATATCCCAACAAAGCTAGTAGCCTACCTGCTGGTTGGGAAAGAAATATATATATATATATATATATATATATATATATATATATATATATATATATATATATATATATATATATATATATATATATATACATATATTACCTTCGTAGGTTTAAAGGTTTGTGTTGATTTATGGTTGGCCTATAATTATAGTATGATTGCTAAGTGGGGAATGTATGTGAACCTGTATCTACCTCGTGGTCTTGCCAGATGGCAACATGAGATGTTTTGTCTCCTGAATATTTGCTCGTTGCTATGTTACTTTCTAGCATCTCTAGTATAATTTAATTTGATGTTAGACGAATATTACTTCTGACAGTGTGGCTATTTCGAATTCTGATCGTGCTTTACATACACGGTGCTGTGGTAGAAATGCAACACCAAAACCGTATGGCAATCTGGTATACCATTCCTCCTGACTGGAAGAGGGGGCTGGTCGTCCCTATCAGGGAAGAGAAAGGGGGCCGTCAGGACTGCAACAACTACCGTGGTATTACACTGCTCAGTATGCCAGGCAAGGTGCTTGCCCATCTATAGGTGCCGTGCACAGCTCGTCAAGTTCGAGCTCGGGCCGAGATCTGGAGGACCAACAGACCACACCGCGCTCTCCCGTTGATGCAAAAGACCATCTTTTTGCCTAAATTCCATCCTTTTGTGGCATGCTGTGGTGCAGAAGTAAACGGAATAAGTTCCCCGATAAGTCATTTTACAGACTACCAGCTGTGGACAAGAGACAATGACTAAAAGGAGAGAAAATAACACGAAAACGCTGAAGGCAGTGGCTGGCCAACCCAGGATCCATATGATCCTCGGCCAACCTGTCGATACCGCCCTCAGCGTTCTCTTGGACTGGCTTGGACCACAATGTTATGGACTTGCTCAGCACGAGTATATGACGTTGTCGATACCAATATCGAAGGACAAATATCCGGATCTTCAAATCCCTTGTGTTCCCTGTTTTACTGTATGGCTGTGAGATATGAACACTAAATAGGGACCTGGAGAGGCGGATTGATGCCTTTGGTAATAAGTGTCTACGCAGAATCATGGGATATCACTGGAATGACTGTGTCAAACTGATAATTACTCCGTAAGACTGATTCGATATATATTACCCACATAGTCCGTCAACGCCAACTCGGGCAATATGGCCATGTGGCACGCTACCCAGAAGCCGACTCTGATCATCGGGTTGTCTCTCTAAGAGACAATCCTAAGTGGAGGAGATCAAGGGGACGCCCGCAGAGTTCGTGGTTTGAGTAAGTCGATAGATCCTGCCAGGAGGTACTCAGAATGGAAAGGGGGCCTGCATGGAGACCTGCCCAGAGACCCCCGGACTAGACGTCGTAGGGTGGGCGAGGCGACGCAGCCCCCGATGTATGCCCCCTTTGATTGACTGATTGAAACAAAAGGTACAGCGTCGTCGTTGCTACAGAGACGCACACGAGGGGCCTCAAGTGGCGGAGAGGCGAATTGATAGCATATACGGTGTATTGGTTGCGCTACAGACAACACAGGGTGGTGATAAACCACATTGGCAATCAGTTCGCCTCTTCGCCGCTTGAGACCCCTCGTGTGCACCCTGGTGTGCGCCTACAAGGCAACAGTGACGCTGTACCAATTTTTTTTTAAGTTTCGGTGTTGCCTACCACAACATCGTGTATGTAAAACACCTTATTTAACATCAGAAGTCGAAATAAACGCACCCTCATAAATAATACCCATCTAACATTAAAATAGATGATACTAGAGATTCTAGAAAGCAAAATACAGCCCTGACCAGCAGGTACCGTGTTTGGATATTTTGCTTCAAAATAGTAATTTATCTTCCTGAGACCCGAAATAATTAAAATTACCCAGTTCACCAGCCTCCTATATAGACAGTTCTCCGTGTGGCGCCGCGTGTACATATAGCTAATGCGACCTATTTCTCTAGTACACAACTGTGACAGATGGGAGATGTCCTTTAATATAAGCAAGTGTCAAGTTCTTCAAGGTGAAAAATTAGGAGGTTCAATTATGAAATGTGTGGTGTGGAGGTATGCAGTTAGCCAGTTCAGAAGAGCAGTTAGGATGAAAATATCGATAGAAGATAGAGAGGCAACATTTTGGCGGAGTTTAAGAGGTAAAGATTGTCAGTTTACAATGTGAACATCGAAAGGCACTGGAGACATGAAACAACGGATCATATAAGCTTTCATCCATTACACCTGATACATTTCATGCGTGTATGATGAAGAGAAATGCGCTACACACCGACTAGATATCTTCAGGGCATCCAAGGCAACTCACTTCACACTTCATCGAACATGTGCTTAAAATCTTTCATAGCGTCTCTTCAACCTGTGGCATACTTAATGTCTAAATTATATCGTGAATAAATAAAGATAATTTCAAACCCCATCGACATGAGAGAAACCACACAGTCGAGCTCTCTAAATCATCCATCTTTCTTGTTTTGTTTTACGATATACCCAAAGAAAAAAAAATACTCTTCGACACTTCCTTCTAGGTTCGAAGCCAGTAGTGAAGGCATCCCAGCCCAAGACAAAGACACTACCACTAATTTGTGCTAACAGGAAGCACAGCCGTCACGACTATCAGCTTGTGCACCGGAAGCAATATGGGGCCCAGACCTAGAAACAGACTGGAACTGTTAACCCATCAAGTAATAATAATCTTCAGTCACTGAGAGAACGTACATCCCATTAAAGACGGATAACGACGAAAACATCCTCGTCCTCTTCGCGGAGGTGGGCTATAAAATAAATAAATAAATAAAGAAGTGTTTTAGCCACACTGTTTCATCACAGGGCTGACACTCGCAGCTGGGAGGGCGGAGTACAGATTGTTACACACCTCACTCTGCTCCTTGTGACCCAGGAGGGACTCAGGACTCAGGACGCAGGAGCTGGTCAATGGTTCAGTGTGACGGCGAACGCGGCGAGGGGTGGTGGAGCGCACGCCTCCTCCAGTCATTACTTGCTTCCTTCGTTCCGGCTGTACTAGGTCAGGCTGTGTTGATCCATCTTCACTAGACTCCAGTTGAAATTAAACCACTCAATTGTTGATTTAAGTCGCTTCTTGCTCGATGATGACAGGAGTTTTTTTTCTTGTATTTTGCTGTTAAAAATAATTCATGCAAGGCTGTCTGTGATTTCAATCTAAACATCACCGAACAAATATAAAGCCGTTTTCAGTTCTAAAGTGTCGACGGGGAGGTTCTCTTGTATGTGGTACTTAAAATCATTCGGACTTAAATAACGGAATGGCTCAACTTTAACAACTAAAAATAATGTTATAATCCCGTGCACTTTACTTTGATCGGCTGCGTACTGTTGTCTGTAGGTGTGGCCGGCGATGTGCGTGGCCCGAGTAGAGCATGACACTTATGATTTGAGGGTCTGTACACGCGATCAGCGGACAGACAGGTGTGGTGATGAAGTAGGTGGCGCAGAATGAGTGGACAAGTAACCGCGTACAGGTGTCACGCCGAAGTATTAAAATTTCTCAGATACGTTCGTAAGTACAGTAGAGGCTGCACGTATAATGAGGGCAGTCTATAGATACCCATTTCGTAGTTATTAATTTCAAAATTGTCCAACTTACATGAAGTCTTTGCTCAGAAAAAAAATATACTTATCGTTTTGCAAAGACCAGATTTTGTTTATTTAATGCATTTAAAATAATATAGATCTTCCTTTAAAACATATCTACCCAAAATGGAGGGAAAATGATGAATTCTGTCAGTTATACCGTCTCGAGGCAAAAAGGGTATTTTCGTAGAGATATGCACCTTTTATTGACAAATGTACCCTTATACAACTCTGCATTTTTCACAGTGTACGTTACATGTGCATTGTTTAGTCTACACGTCAGAGTGGAGACCGGGGTCAAATCGAATACTGTGGCCTGGATTCTGGGGAGGTGGCCATCCCCTACACGCCTTCTGTCATATCACTTGTGTGGTGTCCAGGCGTGGGGAAAATTGCCTCTGAAGGAAACGGATCTTACAGACACCCAATAGTGTTTACCAAATTAACATGGGTCTTATTTCTCTGGCCTTAAAAAAAAAATTTCTCTCTCTCTCTCTCTCTCTCTCTCTCTCTCTCTCTCTCTCTCTCTCTCTCTCTCTCTCTCTCTCTCTCTCTCTCTCTCTCTCTCTCTCTCTCTCTCTCTCTCTCTCTCTCTCTCTCACACACACACACACACATATACGCGCGCACGTTTCAAAGCAACCAAAAACAAACAAAAAATTATAAATTAGCTGTCGTACATTATTGAAAAAAAAATATTGATAAAAAAATACCTTTCCCAATGTAGTCTATTGTGAAACACTTTCCCTCCTGGTTTCCTCGCAGATCAGAAACAGAGAGAACAGAGCATGGGGAGAAAGTTTGATATCCGGGAGTACTTGCTGCAGCTCCAGTGGTCCAAGAACGAGAGGAAGAAACGCAAACCTCCAAGCTACTCCAAGACGCGTCACTGTCTCTACTCGCAGGACCCCGTGAAGGACGACCTCGTGTGGTGAGCGGAAGGAGGAGGAGGAAGAGGAGGAGGAAGAGGAGGAGGAGGAGGCAGTGGCTGTGTGTCATAGGGCTGGTAACAGCGTTCACCATGACGGGGGAAAGGAATGGAATAGGTAACAAAAGAAAGCGAAATGAAACAACAACAAAACATGTAGCACCAAGGTGGAGGCTGCCTTAGGTATGAATTTAATCTTTCACTTATTTCTCTTCTTGCAGTCTCGTTATCCGCCACGATGGAGGGTCACATAATTATCCACCCCGGCTCAAATATTTGTTCTCCTGTCCGGCAGCGAGCACACGGTCACAGGGGAGCGGTGTGCGGCCTCTAATCTCGCTAACAGGACGTCCATTCACTAGTCGTTCCCGTAAAGGCCGCTGGAACTTAAACAGAGCCTGTAATATGTTACTGTCACCCGTAAACGGAGTATATTTGGGTTAGAGGAGGTTGTGGTAGCAGCAGCGATGATGGCATGTGCGTGGGTGAAGGTGCGTGCGTGTTTGCATGACTTGCCAAGTATTCAGGAAAGGTTTCATGCGTGGTAAACACAACAAAATAAGTTTAAAAAATATAACGATCTATATACGTACGGGGAAATATCGGTCACTAGTGTCTTGAAGGGCATACATGATGGGCATCTCTTGGTGGGGTTTTTAAATGTCGACGTAGAATGTATCTGAAAAATATATATTTTACAAGGAAGGGAGCCGACTTCCTTAGCTCCTTAGGGCTAATTAGCACCTCTCAGGACGACAGAGGACGGGCACGCGACGAGGGGATTTAATGAGGCCACACGGTGCCGTGACACAAGGGCCCGCGAGCACGTGATGGGTGACCAGGCAGGGGGTTTAGCCTGCTCAGGGAAAGGTTATTCACGGATACGTTGAGTTGATCTCTGTATAATCGCCTTGTTGTGAAGTGAAAATTGCATCAGTGAGTATTTAAGTTCATGTGCCCTAGAAGCTTGCACTCACTGGTTACTACAGAAGACTTTAGTTTATTCATTTAGTAAGTTACTCTGCATGTTCCATCAAACAAATTCTTGCGCAATATTTTGATTAGCAGACACTGATGTCAACAATTAAACTACTCGGGAAAACTGAGTTGATACTTGAAAACGAAGTGTCGTCAAAATGAAAAATGAATGATTAATGTTTACTTTCACAATGGTCAATAGTTATATATTTCATAATATTTTTAACTATTTAATCATTTTATAAAATATTATTTTTTGTATTAGTAGTTATTGGAAAGTTGCATACACGTTAGTGAACATTAACGATTAGTTTGTAGGGAGCCTTCACATTTTTTGCCATTAGCCAACTGTGCTCGATACTTTGTTCATATTTTTTTCTTCTTTTTAAGCATTGATAAGTTTGTGTTTAATATCATTTTTTTACATCCTAAAACTTCCACACCATACACTACACACATAGTTAGTATGGGAGCCTATCATGGATCCATGTTAGTAGGAAAAGGGACATGGGGAAGGATATATATATATATATATATATATATATATAGATATATATATATATATATATATATATATATATATATATATATATATATATATATATATATATATATGGTTTATATATATTTTACAATAATGTTTGATACATAGCAACGCAGACTTAATCTCTAAACATCTTTACCGGCGGGCGGCGGTGCGGCAGGAAGTCGGTGGTGCGCGGCGAGACTGCTGCAGCGGAGCAGCGGAAGCAGGATTATGCCTCAGCCCACCTGCTCTACGAACACCAGGTGAGCTGGGATCATAATATATATATATATATATATATATATATATATATATATATATATATATATATATATATATATATATATATATATATATATATATTTACACACACATACTTCTACTGTCAAGGTAAGGAATTGCTATAAACAGGTTCTTGAGTTGGTATACATTATATATACCCTTGCCTGTTATCGGTAATTAATAGTAAGTAATAGTAATTTTAGTACCTACAGTTTTTTTTTATGGGAACATTTTGTGTCTATCGTACCATTGAAAATGTATTTGAGAATTCTTAAATCATCAAAAATCATCAAATCTTGTCGACAGCTACCCGTCACGAACAGCCAAGTGCAGGAGGAAGGCGAAGCAGCCCCCCAGCAGCAGGCAGCCCAGGACCCGCCCCTCCCAGCCACCTCCAATGGTGAGGCGTGGCCAAGGCTCCTTTTTGTCCCGCGGGGCACATCAGGGTATAGGAAATCCTAGACTGGCACTAATACTAATCAATTAAAACACCCGGGGGACCTGACTAAAAAAAAAGTAAAAGGGATTACACAGATGACGTTGATCAAGTGCTCATATGGAAAAAATGGTGAGACGCGTGGCAATATATACAAATACGATGATCTCCGTCTATTAACAGGGAGATAAACATAAAATAATTGATGAATAGGGCTGTGAATAAATGGAAGAACCTAATGTCACGTAATAAAGCAAATACGAGTTTCAAATGGAAGTTTGATAGATTTATGGACGGGGAAGATAGATGATGAGCATCTGCTTCTCAGAGGATGCCAGGCATATGTAGGCCGAATGGCTTCTTGTATCCTTGTGTAAACACATGCAAAATCCCGGCTGAGTCAGTACACTAGAAACTGAAAGTCACTGATGCCACTGTGGCGTCGAATTCCGTCCGTCTGTAGGGAAATGTCCGAAATTGAACTGCGGTTGTGCGGGCTTTGCTATTTTGTCCATTTCATTCACTGCACTGTCTTTTAGTAGCTTATACTAAGCTTACCTTTGATCTTATGATTGTCCTTCTGTCTCGTCAGAGTTTTCTTCAGATTAAAGGTCAGGCTTATGGTATACGCTCCATTCAATAATAGCTGAGCTACGGCGTCCGTGGCAGCCTTGAATTTGGCATTTTTTTTCATGAAAACCAGCATAAGAATAAAGGTAAGCTTACTATAAGCTATTGAAAGACGCTGCAGTAAATGAAATGGACAAAATAGCAAAGCCCGCGCATGCACAGTTCAATTTCGGGCTTTTCCCGACAGACGGACGGAATTTAACGCCACACCACGCCCGTGTGGCGGGCAACGCGGTGAACGGCAGCGGGTAACACAGCACATCGATCTTTAATCTTTTCTCATTATGTCAACACTTTATTTTATGCATTATCTTGGCGACCCGCTAGCAAGCCTCTCTACCTAACTAACTGCAGTGTACCTCTTACCGTCGGGTATTTGGTTATATCGATTTGCACTACATACATACATCTTATATAACTGGCGTTTTATCGTCCCTTTTCAGGGTTCATCGGGTGGCGCTCCTCTCAGCCACACCTGCGACTCGAGCGGTACGGCGCCTCCACCTGAGCCTCCGGAGCCGCCCCGCTTTACTGATCTCAAAACCGAGCACAGGAATGTCCGGTCCTGGCATAGTTATAACACGGATATTTGAGAATGAGATTACCTGTACTCGTAGATGAGAATTATACGTTACTTAAATACCGAGTGTTTTCTTATCACAAAATAACAGGGTGCTAACGGTTACTGTTATGGCTGTTAGAAGCGACCATAACATGTGCATTACGTAGCATGACTATGAATGATCAGTTACTTAGCCAATGGGTTGGATAGTTAGTCAATAGGTTAGTGATACTAAGTTAGTAGGAGAGTTAGTACGCTTAAAAACAAAAAAATCTAATTCTAAAAGCTTTTATTGCCATCATCAGGAACAATCTTGGTTAGTCACCTACAGAGCTAAAACTACATATTGTTAATTTCTTCTACATAGTACATTCAATAGTATCTAATTATATTATTATGCCTGTTGAACGCCGACGACTCAAACAAAGACCTTTTTTTTTCTTTTAGGGTTACTAGATGGGTGTCTCATCTCTGGCTTCTTGCAGACCTATATTTCCTTGTGTACGGCTGAGCACTTCTTGGGTCCTCACACACGTAGCTGGTGGTCGTTTAGGGTAGAGGGGGAAGGGGAGCATCCTGAAGATACTATTTTCAGGCTACGTATACAGACTCCACTCCAATGATTTATGGAATGCATGAATTGCATAATCAACTGCCTTGCTACATAAATCTTACCTACATGGTTTTAGCTAGACGAGGACCACTGGTAGGTAATAGTGAGATAAATGAAGGAAAATAAAGTCATGTACTGCTACAACAAAGAGAATAAGTTTGTGAAAGACACGACGCTAACTAGACGAAGATCAATCATAGGGAAAGGAAAAAGTGAAAACATGGAGAATTAAGTAATTTACACCGCTTCAACAAAGGAAGCGACGGCGAGGAGGAGACTGGGTGTGCAAATTATCTAAATTGAAATAATTACAGCAGAGGGAGCTGGAGTGAGAGGGAAAAGGAGCGGGCGTGCGAGGCCGTGCAACTCTGAACAATTTGTCAAAGAAACTAAGAAAAGAAAAAATGAATAAAAAATGAGAAGTTTGATGTTAAAAATAAAAATCAATGGAATATGAAAAATTGTGGGAGAGAACACAAGGGACACGTTTTTTTCTTCTTTTTAAAGGTAGACGGAGGAAAAAATTCAAGAGAATATAATCGGAGGAAGGTTCAACATGCCTGGGGGTGGAATGGAAGTTGGTAGATGGAACTCGGGCAGAGAGGGGTAGGACGGCACAGGTTAAGAGAAGGACGAAGTTGAGACACAGCAAAGAAGAGGGGATGATTGAGAAAGATAGAAGTGATGATGTCTTGTGATAGCTGAGTCTGGCAAAAAACAAACAAAAAACAACAACAGCATGAAATAAAAAAAATACGGCAAAGCTTGAGAGAAACACGAAGGAGAGGCTGACTGACAAGCATGAAAGAAAGAAAAGGATGCAGGAAAAAGATGAATAGGTGAAGGCATCTCATGAAGGCATACAGGCTAAGGTTATATACAACATGGCAATAAAAAATGGAATAGGATAAAAGGTAAAGGATGAAGGCAAAGCTTGATAGAAACATAATGAAGAGGTTGACAGACGTAAGGGAAAGAGGCTGCTGGAGAAAGGGGTAGAGGTGAAAAAGTCTCGTAACTGTAGACAGATGCAGAAAAGAATGGAGATGCTGGATACAGACACGGAGGTGGGATGTATCATAAAGGCGAGCTGGCCGATTATGTGATATGGAAAGAGAAATGGGACGGAAGAAAACTCTGAGGAGGTTAGTTAGGTTGACGGACACGGAAGAGGAAGAGGATATGGAAGAATAAGAGAGAAGCAAAATGTCTAATGAGTAAATGCAAGCTGACCTGTGAAAATAAAAATGGAATAGCAAAAGTCTTGAAGGTGGTTGTCTACTAAGAGAGAAGTCATCGTGGAGCGAGGCGTCTGTCAGTGTGTGCGGGAGTAGCGGCCCAGCCCAGCATGGGAGAAACCGAGGGTAATGTTCAGGCAGTTGGCCACCAGCGCCGTCCAGCCCGTCTGGTGGGAGGCGCCGCAACCCCGCCCGGTCTCGCCGTGAAAGAACTCGTGGAACAGAAGGAGGTCCCGCCACGCTGGGTCCTCACGGTACTGCTTGCTTGAGCCTGCGTGCCAGATGGTGATGAGAGTTGGGTGAGACGGATGGGCTGAGGAACACTTGATTGTCTCACAAAATAAGCGCAAAAAGTATTTTTTTCTCACGGATTAAAGCAACAACTTGAATTTCACACGAATCCAAAGCAGAAAGTTTTTTTTTTTCGCAAGTTGAATTAAAATTAAAATCATGCACTAGGAGCAGAAGCTTAAATTTTCTCTCGAATTAAGAGCAGAAATATTTATTTATTTATTTGGGAGCAGACTTAATTTCCTCACGAGCTGGGAGTAAAAATAAATTTTCTCTCACGGCGTAGAGGCAAATACCTAATTTTCTCAAGAAGTGGAATAATATTTTTAATTTTATCGCGACTAAAAGCCGATTCTTTTTTTAATTCACTAGATAGAAAAAGTTTACTTACGCCCAAGAAGAAGACAATTTTCTCACGAGGTGGGAACTCGGACTAAACAACATTCACGTTGACTGACATGCAGAACGTATACAATTGCTGGTTATCGGGGTGACATGCTACGGGCAAGGTTGACAGAGCATAGTTTACGTCTGTCTTTGTTGCAACTGATCTCTCTTTTCGTTGTTTATTGTTTCTGTTTGTAATTGCAACGAGTGATCAACGCGGTGTAATCTGAACTGTCGCTCAATATCGAAAAGCTGCATTAGGACATTTTTTCATTGCATCTTTTTAGTCCTTGGCTTGTTTCCTGTCATGCAAATTAAACAAACGTTCCAGGTTCTTGCTCTATCATGCACCCAATACTTCTACTACTACCACTACTACTACTACTACTACTACTACTACTACTACTAATAATAATAATAATAATAATAATAATAATAATAATAATAATAATAATAATAATAATAATAATAATAATAATAATAATAATAATAATAATAATAATAATAATAATAATAATAACAGTAATAATAATAATAATAATAATAATAATAATAATAATAATAATAATAATAATAATAATAATAATAATAATAATAATAATAATAATAATAATAATAATAATAATAATAATAATAATAATAATAATAACAAAAGGTAATAATAATACAATAATAGGAACAACAACAGCAACAACAACAACAACAACAACAACAACAACAACAACAACAACGAACATAAAAATGCAGAAATAAATAACTCTACTTCTAATTAAAATCAACAACCATGTTTGGCAAGCTATATTTTCCTACTGGCATGTGTTAACAAATTGTTCTATTTACTGATACTTTTTCTACTGTTTGTTTTTTTCCAGTTTCCACAAGAAATGTGCTTACTGTTTATCGTTCCCCTGTTCAGCTTCTTTTCCATCAACTCATCCTATACTGCATTTTCCAAGGTTCGCATCAACAGAAAGAAAATATTATCTGTCGTTCTATATTCGTGCACGGCTCATTTTGCTGCCTTCACCGATACACCATGATTTTCTTTTCTTTTTGGGGTGGGTGGGTGGGGCGGTGGGCGTGGGAGGGGTGGAGGGCATGCATGAGAATAGCAAGAACAAAAATAGAACACACGTATACGCTTCCTCTATCGAGCTGCGAAAGCCTGTCCATAATTGTGACTAAATGGAATTAATGATGTAATCCCCTCTTGGAGCACACAGCGGCTTAGCGGGTGAGGATAATTTATGGCGCAAGATATCTGGTTTCACTTTCAAAACAAAATAAGCCTGAAAACAAAATGCAAAGCTTGACTCGTCTGAAAATCGGGAAAGAAAATATTGAAGAAAAGGTAAGGAGAGACCGAGAATAGTAAGGCAATCCCGATAAATATTGTTAATGATAAGGGAACCAGAAAATTGCGTTGAAATGGCGGCCAATTTTCCCGTGGCTGAAATATCTTGCACTTACAGAAGCAAAAACCTTATCCACTCGAGAGGTGAGTTTGCGTGACGGGGTCGGCCGAGGAGGGGAGCGAAGGGGCGGCAAGGCGGGGTAACCGGTGCAAGAGGGCGCCGGGGACAAGGAAAAGGAAAGTTAGGAAGAAGTAAAAAAAACACAAAAAACATGTTCGGCTAAAGGAAAGAAGACAGAAACAAGGAAAAAGGAAGTCAGGAAAAAAAAAAAATGTTCGACTAAAGGAGAGAAGCCGGCAAGAAATATACATAAAGGATATAGACGGGTGGGCAAGACTATACACGAGGGCGACGGAAATAAGTAAGGAAGTAAGTAATAAACCAATAAAAACGTATAAGTATTGACGAAATATGTAAGGAAAGAGAGAAAAAATAATGGAGCGACAAGTTAAGGAGACAGACAGTGCACCGGGGGATGGATATATAGTAGAAAGGAGCTCGGTAAGGCAACGAAGAAGGAAGTAGAGTTAGCCGTGTAAAGGAAAGAAGATAATAAAAAGAATAATAAAAAAGAAAGAAGTACAGGAAAGAAGATAATAAAAAGAATAATAAAGGGGGGATGGATATAAGGTAGAAAGGAACTCGGTGAGGCAACAAAGAAGGAAGCAGAGTTAGACGAATAAAAGAAACAAGATAATAAAAAGAATAATAAAAAAGAAAGAAGTACAGGAAAGAAGATAATAAAAAAAATAATAAAGGGGCGACGGAGACGAGGCAGAAAGGAACTCGGTAAGGCAACGAAGAAGGAAATAGAGTTAGACGAATAAAGGAAACAAGATAATAAAAAGAATAATAAAAAAGAGAGAAGAGAGCGTGGAAATCATTGGCAAGACACTGGACGGTGAGGGCGAGAACCTGGAGGAATGCCGGATGATAACTAAATAAAAAAGACAAAAAGTAAAATAATGATAACAATAATAACAAGAAAAATAAAACCGCAAAAAAAGAGAGACATATATATTTACGTGAGGTATCGGAATAAAGGTCGGTATCTTATTTATTCAGTGTGCCCAATTCCACTTATAACTCAAGCCGTCTCTCCATGCGTACTAATACTAGGGGGGGAAAGATATAAAAAAGAAGTATGTACGTGTTATGAGTATCAAGTTCTGTGCATGAGTATTCCAAGCAGTCTACAGACCCCGTTTCTAGTGTTGTAATCCAGGTTGCCTTCCCATGACACGCATTCCCCATGTAAGAAGTTATTTTCATGCACTCCTCTACTCTGAACCCTCCTCCAGCATATACATTTTCACCTTTCTTTTATAGTCATAATCTTGCCACCTATCCCCACCTCAGTCCTTCTCTTCTTTCACTTTCCTCCATTTTCTTCTCCTTTTCATCGTCACTCTCCTGGTCTTCCTTCCCCATTTTCCTCATTTTAAGCCTTCACTTCTTTCTCCTTTTCATTCTCTTTCCTCATCGCCCTCAAGCTCCTCATCCTTCTCCTCTCCGTCATTTTCGTTCCCTCTCCCTCCTCCTTCTCCCTCCCTGCCTTTATTTTTGAAGCCTTCACCCTCACTCACCGCGGGGACTTGCGCCGGTGATCAATACGGAGAGGTGTTATGGAGGAAGGGGCCGGCGCGACGAACGAGCAAAGAGCATGACGGAGAAAGGCTGCTATTCCACGAGTGTATTTCACGTCGACTTCCCGGAAAAAAGAGAATAAAAAATGAAGGAAGAACAAAGTGAAGAAGAAGAAGAAGAAGAAATAAGAAAAGTAATAGAAGAAGAAAAGTAGAAAGCAGTTATATATTTTTCAGTAATTCACTTTCGTTGTCGTGGTGGCAGCAGTGGCTTTGGAAGCAATTTCATCTCGTTCTAAGGAATGAATATGCTTTCGCGGAAGACTGTTCTTGAAGAAGCAATCGCTGGGACGTGCGGGAAATTGATTTAGATGAAAAGTTCAGTGACGGTATTTTCAGTTCATTGTACTATGAAATCATTAGATGCAAATTATGGCGTATCAAATACTTGGAACATGAAGTGAAAGAGATATATATATATATATATATATATATATATATATATATATATATATATATATATATATATATATATATATATATATATATATATATATATATATATATATATATATAAAGTTAAGTAATGGTTTATTCAGGCTTCTTATTTTAAAACTGTTAGATGCATTGTACGCTAAGAGATTTATATGAAAAGATAAGTAACAATATATTCCGTCCCTTCTCATTTACAAATATACATAGGCATTTGGGGCATGACAAGGAAGAAATTTATACTGAAGTTAAGCGACGGTAGAAGCGTTCCCTTCTTAGTCCAAAATGCTTGAGCCACGATGATCGAAAAATGTGTCTTTTTATTTCCTTGTCCATTTGGGGATTTAATGAAATGGGCGTGAATAGTTTTTCCGTCACAGGAGGTTGAGTTGAGGGATCGAGTAATCTGACCTCATCTTCCTTTATATGCAATCATTTGGAATTGATCTCAAAGTTTTAGATCCAGGTGTAAGACTGGCACTATAAACACTTGCCTGCGCCACGACGGGCTGGGGCCGACTACCATCCAGGCCCCTCAAGAGAGCCTACCAGCGCTATAGGCGTACACGTAAAATAAATAAATAAATATTTCTTTATCTGGAGGGGTTGTATAGGGGTACCCAGTCCCCCTCCCCCCCCCCCGCCACACACACACACACACACACACACACACACACACACACACACACACACGCACGGACGCACGCACGCACGGAGGCAGGCACACCCACCCACCCATTTACACCCACACCTACCCACACACACACACACACACGCAGCGAAAGGCTGTGTGGAGTGAGGGACGGGTGCGGGAAGTGAGAAAATAAATAAAACCAAATTTCAATGTTTCAGCCCCAGCTTTACGCATTTCAGTGCGTCAAAGAACATAAAAAGAATAATTATAAAGTTTGAGTTTCTGGCCTGCGGAATTGACCGGATAATATATTTATTTTCCTCTTGGCTAACTCTACATGTAGGTCCATGCCATTACTATCGCCGACGCACTGCCTCTATCTAGCTGCCGTCCACATGCGAAGTAGAGGCAGAGCAAGCGTGTTTGTGGCTCCAGAATTACATATAAACTCTCGCAGCGCTACGTCCCTCGGGTGCTGCAACTCACAAGGGCCGGGCCAGCGGACGAGGGGTGGGGGAGGGGACTAACGCTACCAGCTGATGACGGCGATGGCGTGTCAGGAGAAGCGTCTTAGCAGAAGAGTCCATCAGATTGTGACAAATGATGGCCTGTGAGTGATCTGAGCAATACATATCACCGGAGCTGTCTTTGAAGCTTATTTTTCTTTGTGTGTGTGTGTGTGTGTGTGTGTGTGTGTGTGTGTGTGTGTGTGTGTGTGTGTCTTAGGTTTTGTCTGTGCCTATCTTTCTTACGTTACGAGACGAGACGAGACGAGAGAGAGAGAGAGAGAGAGAGAGAGAGAGAGAGAGAGAGAGAGAGAGAGAGAGAGAGAGAGAGAGAGAGAGAGAGAGAGAGAGAGAGAAATATGATTAGGGGTCTCTCGGATGCAAGGTGAGACAGTCGCAGGAGAGAAGATGAGGAGGAAGCTAACTGCATCATAACCTTGTGACTCTATGGGAGAAGGCAACGCAAGGGAAGGACGGAAGGGAGGAAGGGTGCATGGCAAGGATGGCAAGTCACCTGACAGAGTGTGACGTTCGTGTGACCCGTGACTGATTTTTTCTGTGGGGGAGGAGGAGGCAAAGACACGCACGTTGGTAGTAAGCCACATCATGTTAATAACCTCTGCTATCTTCCAAGAAAACTTCCGATGTAAGAAGAAAAATTCGCACAGAAGAGAGTATATGTTTGATACACTTTGTTACAAGAAGTAGGAGTTAAGATTGATGTGTAAATATGACAGTTGAGACACTCATCTGAAATAAAGTAATATCTTGCTTTTTATATAACTTACGTAGAGCAAAAGGATGACGTAGCTATATGGAATGGAGTAACTTCTTGACGATAAACTATGCAAATCTCGGAGTATCGTAAAACTGACGAGGTAACTTTTGAAACGTAATATTTTGTTGGCTCTTCAAATTACTTAGACCTTGGAAGCAAAACTTATGGGGCAGTTATCTGAAACGCAGCAGTGTCTTGTCTCTAGGCTCGTCCAGAGTATTCAAGACCAAGGAGCAAAATGATGGGGCAGTTATCTAAAACGGAGTAATTCCTCGAGTCTTCCAATGACTCATGGGTCATAGCACTGGCCAATTTTCATCTCCCCTTGCGTGCTGGTCGATAAATGGGCGACTATGGGGGAGGTACAGATACAAGCAGTTGACCCAGATGATGCAGTGGGTCACGTGCACTAGGGCATAGGGGGAACGTTCCCATCCACGCTCAAGGCAATAGAGAAACGAGCAGCACTGCGGCAGAACCAGCTTAGCCTGTGTCCCTCACTTCAATTTTATTTTCAGGTGTAGCTTTGTGGTGCTGCTGCCGTTCTGGCGTCGCTGCTGCTGCTGGTATCGATTCAGCTACTGTTATCATATATATTTTTTAATGGAACTACTACAAGTACGACAAAACACGCACTGGCTAGGCAAAATACACACCGGACCCTGGATAGAAGCATGTTCAGCATCTGCGAATCCACGTATTTGTGAGGTATGCATTTGTACCAAGAAATAATTCTACATGACCGGGAACAAACTCTACATATGCGAGCACGGTGCATGTTGGTGCCCTCAGGCAAGCACAACGTCGTGTATCACATTTATAATTTCGGCGCGACTTGCAAAGCTTCAGCCGGCGGTATTATTCCTGAGTTGCAGCCGCTCCACTCCGCTGCTGGACGCATTCCTTCCACTTGATATTACCGACTACATAAAAAACACAGATTTTTTTTTTCTCTCTCTCTCTCTCTCTCTCTCTCTCTCTCTCTCTCTCTCTCTCTCTCTCTCTCTCTCAAAATATTGGATAAACAATAAAACCATCCTTACCCAGACACACAAAGTCCCAGAGATCGGTTACCGACTGCAAGCTCCAAGGCTCTCCGGGAGGGTACTGGCTGGCGATCACACACACACACACACACACACACACACACACACACACACACACAGACAGACAGACAGACAGACACACACACACACACACACACACACACACACACACACACACACACACACACACACACACACACACACACACACACACACACACACACACACACACAGATAGACAGATAGACAGTCAGACAGACACACCGTTCCCCTACTGCAGTGGTTAAATGCTTTTAAATTGCCATCCCAGCAGAGTGATGTTGGCGCCTTGCTCTAGGGGAATGTTTTTGTTCCTCTGGCAAGGAGCGGTTAGTGTCCCCTTTGAGTAAGGAGGAGGGGTGTGTGTGCATGTGTGGAGTGTGAGATCCCAGCTTTGCCTATGCATCGACTAAGGAGCGGGAGGATACTGGCTGACGAACACGAGTCCAGCACGCGACCAGACCGTGAAAGAATTACAAACTTGTTTCTCGGTTACGTAAATTGAGCGGAACGAGTAGAGCTTAGGGTCGTATGTTAAAATATTTCGTCGCCCAAGTTCATATATTTGACATGGCTTTCGTAGGAGCTGTAGGCCTTTCCAGGGGTAGTTTTATGACCCTGGTGGTAGTCTGACTCTTCTTCTGTGTCATGAACCTTAAAAACACTCATGAAAACCCGATTGATCCCCTCTTTGACCTTTAGAAATAGTTGATGTGAGAAGCGATGGTGTCTTAAAATACAGCCCTTAGCCTTCAGTTCCATCATTTCATCATTTCGTTGGCATGCGAGCGAGGGGGCCAGGGTGCGTATCTGTGTGCGTGCGCCCGGAATGAAGAACTCATTTATTCTTAATAGAGTTCATATAGCATGACAAAGTATCATTCAAATTTTGTTTAGCTCTGGACCTCGCCAAAAGTGCCAAAGTAATTGTAATAACTGTTTATATTACTTTGAGAAGCAAATGGTTAAACCATATCTGGAACGTCGGTTCCATTGACGCTCCTATATGCTTGATGTACGTCACGAAAAAATTGTGCCCACACGACACAGAAAAAATGAATCTGAAAGAATATACTCTACTCGATTTCAGAGCGTATTCCAGTAGTTCCATTATTTCCTGTACGTGCAATAGGGCCTCAATCTCACATAAGCTCCGCCTCTTTGTCACGAAGGCCAAAGTACTATCACACACACACACACACACACTTATTCCCATATATTTAGTATAGTAATTGGTTCGTTATACGGAAAATATTCTCATTACGCAAAGTTTTTGCAGCACATGACCCCCGCATTTGCCGATAACTTTGCGTATACAATTTATGTGAATCTAAAGTAAGGTGGATATCCCTTAACATTAAAGACGTACCGTGACAAGGGCGAGCACCGTCTGGGCCTGGCAGGAAGAGAGAGACGAGTCGACGGGCGAGGAACACAGACACCTCCTCCAGAGTCATGAGGTGCCCGGAGCCAGTGGGACACTCCACCCGCAGAGACTCGCCGTAGAAGAAGTGGTACCTGTGGTGATAGAAGAGGTTGAGCGCAGAGCAAAACAATATGCTCACACTGTTCCTCACTATATAGACACATTTTACATCAACCTCATGCAAGCACAATGCGAATTACATTACTTCATTGATTCTTCTAATGTATGAGAGGTGTAGGCTATGCACGTGATCGGACGAAATACACACACGTCGAGGTGTGGTACAGGAAAGATCCACCAGCTACTAGCGAAAGATTAGGAAGGTTCAGAGTACTCATTAACTCACCGCTTGAGGGACGTAATGATGAGGAAATTCATGGGGAACCAGATGGGGCCCCGCCAGTTTGAGTTGCCGCCGAAGAGGTATGTGTTGGACTCCCCCGGCACGTAGGACACCTCGTGGCGCTGCCCTCCCATGTCCAGCACGAAGGGGGCGTCCTGGCAGCACAAGGGAACGGGGAAGAAAAAAACTGGTGAAATGGTGAAGGTGTGAAGTAGTAGGGGTGAGGAGGCATATCATGGGTAACATTTGACATTAAAAACTAAAATATATACTACCGATCGCTGAAAAAAATAAAATATGAGCTATGATAAATGAAAGAAAAATGATGTACTAAAAAAATCAGCCATACTAGTAGGAGTTGAGTTGTCTGCAGTCTGATAAGAGGTCACAGAGCTACTCAAACTGCGTAAAAGAACTAATATGAATGGACTGTACTGGAGTGTTGCGGATGGAGTGAAGTGGGGAAATGAAGTTGTAAAATGAAACGCGGTAAAAACAAATGAAGCGAGGATGTAGAGGGAAATTACGCAAAATAAAGTGATTTAAAGTAAAGTGAAGTAGAATCTCGTGCGTACCTGATGCACCTTGGACAAAGACCTGATGCCGTGCGGGGAGAGAAATTCCTTCTCGTCCAGGAGGTAGCGGAGGAGGCTGAGCAGCTGGTCCTTGGTGGGCACGGCGAGAAGCATCCTGTCCGACCCCCCCTCGCTCATGAAGGTCACCTGAACAGATATGATGACAGTGACGTGAGGGGAGAGAGGGAAAGCTTTAGTAAAATTTTATGAGGTGAAGTTCAAGTGTATAATTATGAAGTCAGGTATAAAGGAAAGGTTCAGAGAAGTAAGTCACCTGGACAGACACAATGATAGTGCGTGAGTAGCGAAGGAAAGCTTCAGGAAAACAGAACGGTCAAATAGGCAACTATAATTAAATTAGATTATATATGTACACTAAATATGATGGCGGATTGTTGTAGATACCCTTGAGGCGAGGTCAGGTCTGTTCTTGATGAGCCATCGCGCCCGCTTGTAGAACCCCGTCAAGGCGCTGACCTCCTCCCGCACCAGCACCAGCACGGCGAACAGCGGCACCAGGCCGACCAGGGACCGGATCTGCGGGGCGAGGCACCGACGTCACCCTCGCCATACCTATGCAGACTAACATACTACTCTCACTATCACCGCCATCATCATCACCATCACCATCATACGAAAAATCATTTCATTATGCCTCTAATTACCCTTAAACTCACTCACACACACCATAATCATCAACTGGAAAACATTATCTGTGTCACCTTCAAATTCACTCACATACCGACACACTGACAACCAAAATAATTCACTCCCATCATTATCCTCGTTATCCTTAAACTCACTCACGCACAATTAATCATCATAATCATCGTAACCCGAAACTGCGCATTTCGTAGCTATCCATATCATCTCGAGATTTATCTTTAGGTAATTGCACCAAAAAATTGTTGTTGCCTCGACGAGAAATGGTCAGACTTCACCCACGAGTCTGTCTTGGCTGCCTTCCTTCAGCTGGGAATGGCGAGCCGTGGAAAAATGGAAAAAAAAAAGAAATAAAAGCTTAACCTTAAGCTGGGGACAAGTCGCGTGTTTCGCTTCACTTATGACAGACGACACTAAGAACCTTGCAAGGAAATGTATAAATAAAAAGCAGAGATAAAAAGAGATAAGCTCTTGATGACGATGCTGCATTGCGTTTCAACAATTGTTTTTATAAGAGGCTGAGGAACATTTTAAATTGTCATCGAGTTATTACCTGGATTAATCATTTCACAATATTTAGGCTTTGTAGGAATATATTTATGCCACGTGTTTGTACACAGAACTCAAAGACGAAAAAGAGTCCGATTTACTTGTTTCCATTCTCAGCTTACATCGCAGGAAATTGCATGTCAAGGGAGATAAAAAAAATCTTTCCGCAGTGTGTGACGACAGAAAATGGTTGGCAAATCTTGGAAATTGAAGACTTGCCATTATTTCATGTTTTCTTTGGATACAACAACTTAAACAGAATATACACGATGCTGCAACACTGCGAGACGAGCATAATAAAGTTTTGTTCGGTAAATGTTGTATGATTCACCATCTTTATAAGCTCTCCCTGAAAAACTGTTGACCTCGTAGAAGGGAAATGTCATGCAAGCTGTCCAAAAAAACTACCTGTAAACGGACTGAACTTACAGAGCTTCAAGAAATATGAGGTGATCAATTTTTCTCAGTAAACAAAGTGAGTTGTGCCTCGTCGGGCGGCAGAGACGACGGGGACAAATGGCTGAGGCGGGACGAGGCATTAGAGGGCACGCCACCCCTGGAAAGCGACACCGCGCAGAGGAAGAGCTGTGTCTGCATTCATATATAGACGTCTGTGTGTGACAAGGGAGATTCAAAATAAAAGAATTCGGTGCCACACATCATCTACAAGACCGAATATTTTCTCTCGTATCTGCGTTTTCTTCTTAATTCACGTCCAGATTATTTTATGATTCCAGGCAGGTTTATTTAACAACTTTTTCCATTTATTTTTTTTCGCCATCGTTAACTCGTCTTTGTGCACACAGTGTCTGCGTCCCCGCACGCCACCACGCCTCCCTCCGCACGCCACACATGCAGCCTCCGGTCCAACACGTCAACATTCAACTCCCCGCACCGCTTGACTTGGCCTCTCTTCTTTCCAGAGCGGGACAACACGGCCCCTGTCTCCTGCCATACCCTTCACCACTACTTCATCACTATAATGAACCCAGACCTCCAAGGTGAAAGCCAGGTAGACAAGCTACTTGACCCCTTTACTAGTTCCTCTAACCTACACGATGTCCCCTTTCACACGCCCTCAGTCACTGTACACTGCCCCTTGCCCGTCTCACCTTCACTCTGTCCCCCATCACACACACCTTTCATCACTGTACACTATTACCTGTTCCCCTCATCTTCACCCTGCCCTGCACACCCTCCATCACTGTACACTATCCCTTGTTCCCCTTACCTTCCCCTCGCCCTTTATACACCTTCCATGGGCGAGTGTCATAGTATGCACTCTCCCCTGAAATATGGTTGTCACGTGACCCAGACGGGAGGGGAGGGGAGTGGAGGGAGCCAGGGGGTTAACACAGCTAACGCTACACGTCAAGATGGGGATCACAACTTCAGGCCGATCTGTTGTTGATTATCCTAAACAAGCATGCCGCCGACCTCTTACGAGAAGCAGATGCAATCATAACAGAACCAGGACGCTGGTAGGAGCAAGTAGGAGGATGCAGGACAGAACAGAATCCCGAAGGTGAGAGATTAGGCGGAGTTGATAGTGTCCCACTTATTTTCATCATGCATCACTGTCTCGCCTCACCTTCATGGGCACTGAGGACCCGTCGGGCATCCTGATGTAGTCGTAGTAGAAGCCGTCATCGTCGTCCCAGAGGCCACGACCCTGACCCGAGGAGTTGATGGCGTCCACGATGAGGATGAAGTGCTCGAAGTACTTAGAGGCCATGTCCTCGTACACGGGGTCCTGCTCGGCCAAGATGAGGGCCATGTCTAGCATCGTGACGCAGAAGAAGGCCATCCATGCTGTGCCGTCAGCCTGGTGCCGCCACGCATAAAGTTGTCAGGATTCAAGTTTGCTACTTCACTGCATTACTATTCACTTTTCGGTGTGAGATTTGAAATATTTTTAAGGGTGATACTTTAAGAATTTTCTGATATCATGGCGATTTCAAATAGTCGCCAAACCAGGACTCTGGCTGTAATGAGATGTCATGCAGACATAAGGGGCAGCAATACAACCACGCACCTGCTCCAGCTGACCCGCCACCGGGAGGGGCTTCGACCTGTCGAATACCCCGATGTTGTCGAGGCCCAAGAAGCCGCCACCAAACAGATTTCTGCCGTCAGGATCCTTTCGATTAACCCACCTAAATAGACACATTACGTCACTATCTCACCATGAAATGGGAATGAATAGGGCTTTTCATGCAATGCAGTCAGGAAAGATACGCTGTCATACTAACAATATTTACAGTAATCTACCGTAATTTAGAGAGTTTATGGATAGACTGCAATAATACATGACGGGGTTTGTAATAGGAAGGTTTAGTAACTTAATTTCACATTCTTGTGGCCTGCTCCTTAAAGCCTCAACAAATGTTAATATAGTTAATAGTAGTTTTGCACACCCCCAAATGACTTTCCTTATTCCCATGACTAAATCTCATTAATATATTTTGACGTAGTTTTTGGGAGCACAGTGTTACGGACATTTTTTTTTTATTTCTTCTTTGCCCTTGGTTAATCTCCACCGTAGAAAATAGGCTTACTGACCATGTGAAGTTGAGGGATAGCTTATTAAAGGCCCGGGCGAGGAAAGTCGTGTCTCGGGAGCCCCGCGGAGCACTGCCGCGGAACACGTTCATCACGGCCCACGCGTGCACCGGCGGGTTCACGTCCCCTAGCGCAAACTCGTACGCTGTGTGTGGTGGGAGAGGAGGAGTGAGGCACCACAGACCACTGAAGAATATCGAATTGTGAGCGGGAAGTGGGGACGGACGTCGAGAAAATAAATAAGTTATCAGTAGAAGAAATTAATCCTAGAGGTGTGTGTGTGTGTGTGTGTGTGTGTGTGTGTGTGTGTGTGTGTGTGTGTGTGTGTGTGTGTGTGTGTGTGTGTGTGTGTGTGTGTGTGTGTGTGTGTGTGTGTGTGTGTGTACCTGGTATCTGGCCGTTGGGGTGCATGTACCACTCTCGCAGGAAGAGAAGCAGCTGATCTTTAGCGAAGTCACTGTCCACCATGGCGATGGCGACCACGTGGAAAGCGAGGTCCCACGAGGCATACTGAGGGAGCGGAGTCACGAGGAAAGGAATGAGGTGTTTGCTTGAATACTGACCAGACTATTTAACAGGACAACGAGAAATAACAGGTGGAAATCAATTGTTTGCGTCAGTAATGAAAGAACAATCAAGACAACACAGCGCTGAGTAAAGGAATGACGTGCTTGCCTGAGTAATAAAAATAATAATCTCTCTGCTTGAGTGATAACTGTACCAGCACATTTTCAATAAACTATCTAACAGAGGGGGGGGGGGAGGCCCGCATATCTTTTGCAAACTAAAAAAAAGGGCCTTCTATTACTTGCACAACATTACATTGATATCAGCGAGCAGTAATTCACACACAGAATAAAACGTCGTGTTAGGGCGCTCACCCACGGGTACTCCCACTTGTCAGGCATCGAGATGACGTCACGGTTGTACAGGTGCCCCCACTCACTGTTCCTTCCGCGGCGGCGGGACTCGGGTGGGGGCGGCTGGTACCTGGGGGTCGATAAGGTTCGTATGTTCATCAGTTAGTACACATATCGGAGGGTTGGTAGAACAACTCCGGAAATTTGAACCGAGGTAAAAAAAAGTATAGATGAATATAATGATCGTCAGGAATTACTTTGACTTTAATTAATCTGTTCCAATTATATTTTCCAAAAAGTTCTTTTTTTCATTTTCTAAAAAAAGTTCATCGGGTTCTCATCTAGGTGTTCAGCTTGTGCAGAATTTTGTATGTGTGAGGAACAACCTATTTGGAGCAAGACTTTGATATATGCTGAGAATAATATATGTATAAACGAAATATATAAGTATAATCGAGTGGGTCGTGTAAATGAATTCTTATGGAAGCGCGGCGCCGTAGGTCAAATTCATATTAATGGCACGGCTCTATAATACTACAGCCGGGTCTCTCTCTCTCTCTCTCTCTCTCTCTCTCTCTCTCTCTCTCTCTCTCTCTCTCTCTCTCTCTCTCTCTCTCTCTGTGTGTGTGTGTGTGTGTGTGTGTGTGTGTGTGTGTGTGTGTGTGTGTGTGTGTGTGTGTGTGTGTAGTAGTAGTAGTAGTAGTAGTAGTAGTAGTAGTAGTAGTAGTAGTAGTAGTAGTAGTAATAGTAGTATTTATTATTATTATTATTATTATTATTATTATTATTATTATTATTATTATTATTATTACTAAATTATTACCCTAAATATTCTTACTATCATTCTTATCAATAGTTCACAAAACTGTGAATTATGAGTGGTCCTTCTCAGCCAGTCCTTAACAATGATACGAGTTCTTCCTATCAACATACTGTTTACTAATACATGATACAAGTGAACCCTTACTGACCACCGCCGAGCTAATCCTTTAGTATGAGATGAGGTCTTCATTCACACACACACACACACACACACACACACACACATTACCTAATGATGAATGAATCAGCTAGACATCCGGATCACTCCCCAATCGGTCCTTTGTACCATGAGATATTCTTCACGTCCACTAACAAATAGGTATTTAACGAATTAGCGAATGTCTTCCTGATCGCATTCTAATCAGCTCTTTACGATGAGTTTATTCTTCACAGACTAATTTGTATTATTCAATCAGATAAAGACTAACTGATCTCCTTCCAGCTAGTACTTTACCATGAGTTCTTTTTCACACCTAGACCAATCAACATGAAATGAATCAGTTAAAGACTTACCGGTCACCTTCCAGCCAGTCCTTAACGATGTAGTGGAAGAACTGTTTGGTCCACATGAGGCCGGCCATCGCCTGCCGGGCCACGAGCCGCTCCTCCCTGCCAAGGCGCGGACTCAACACCTGTGGACCAAACGACGCCACAGTCAGCGTCAAGATACCACAACAAACACACTTCATGGTAACACAATAAAAAAAAAAACGTCAAGATATCACAATCAGTCTGAATAAAAATTATAATGGATTATTTTCATTACATTTCAACTTTCTGACGGGTGAAGACAGT
Organism: Eriocheir sinensis; assembly: GCF_024679095.1. NCBI lineage: Eukaryota > Metazoa > Arthropoda > Malacostraca > Decapoda > Varunidae > Eriocheir > Eriocheir sinensis. The sequence goes on along the minus strand of NC_066518.1, from coordinate 333,584 downwards.
GGATTAGAAACCGTAAGAGGCAACACTCGACCTGCTAGGGTTTCCAGAGGCCGTGTTATATATCGTTTCTCGGGACTAACTTTTTTAACAATGTCGAAAAGGGATGATAACTTGGCAAATCAAATTTCAGTCCTTGTCCTATTTTCGTCAATATGATATACACATATGATTTATTATAAGTAATTAATTAAAGCATTTATGAAAGACAAGTAATGATAAAACACGGCAGATGAAGTGCTTCCTGATGCACGGCTGGCCAACGATGTTTTGGAGACGGCGTTGTGCGCATGCGTTGGTGGCCTGCAAGATGTAAGGCCGATGACTTATTCATTTGTGGAAGCACTGAGCTTAACGCCGTCACATATGTTTTAACTTTTAATCGTTTTATTCTCTCATTTCCTTTACTAGAAGAGTTAAGGGAAAATTGATTTACCCCTCCAGTCACTGAATCAGCCTGCCAGCTCGCCCGCCGAGACCCAAACACCTCCGCTGCTGTGTTCACAGCTGGAGAACTCGGTCATTAATGCCGGACGCAGCATATATGTTGGCCTTCCAGCCCATGTGCATAATCCCGTCTCAACAGCAACGTTTGCCAGCCTCGCGTTAGGAAGCACTACATCTGCCGGGTTTTATCATAACGTGTCTCTTATAAATGTTTTAATTATACACATCTTGTTAATAAATCATATTGACAAAGGTAAGACAAGGTCTGAGACATGCTCTGCTAAACTGTCATCCTTATTCGACACAGTTAAAAAAAATCCCGAAAAACGATATAACATCCTCTGAAACCCATAGTAATCAAATTATACTTTGGGAAATATTTCTATTATATTTTACATACGACAAGGTAGATTTTACTAAAGTTCGGATACTTGAAATTTACGCATTCATGATATATTGCAACAGAAAACAAATATTACACCATAATGATAATTCTCTCTCCCTCCCTCCCTCTCCCTCTCCCTCTGTGTGTGTGTACTATGTGAGAGTAGCAGAGGATGGCTGGCATGAAAGTACTGACCTGGCTGTAGAACACATCAGCCTCCTGCTTTCTCTGTTTCATGGTGGCGGGGAAGGCCTTGATGAATATGTCGGAGACTGTGGTTTCTTGGCTGTCTGTCGGGGACTCGTCCGCCTGCCACAGCCAGGAACGGAGGGAAGTTGAGCCCCCGGGAGGGAGAGTGACGACGTGGTGGGCACACACCTTGGTACCGCGGCCCTTAGGATTTACGGCTGACGTCTCTCCTAGTGGGGCATGGAAAGGGAACTATCAGTCTGTGGCCACGTGAAGGTGAGTGTGGGTGTGAGGGATTCTTAATTCTGAAATAAGTTTTTTGTATCCTTTAAATATTTCTCAAACTGTTCGCTAGTATAACATCAGACAGCAAGAGAGAGAAAGTCAACTGCTTGATTTTGGGAACTCTTCCCTCCTTATTTCTTTGCTTGCTTTTTGAGCCCAGCATAATGGTATACTGAGTGACATGAGATTTGAAGTGTTGCAGCGTGACTGTCATGAAATTGACAAAATTGACAGAACTTTTATTATTGTCATTCCATTTTCTATCCCCCCTCGCCTTGGAACATTGTCTGCCCCATCATCAGCCCCGTCCCCTGCTGCCTTACCGTCCACGATGTAGCGGTGGAAGGCGTCCTTGACATAAGGAGTGTGGTTGTCAGCACCGAAGAGTCGCTGAATGTTGGTCTCGTTCTCCGTGAATAGAAGCGGTGCCTCGCCGCCGTTCTGTGGGAGACACGTCACATTGGTTACACTCTGACAGGTCCGGGGCGCTCCATGCATTGCCCTGACTTGGTTGTGCTTGACAATAAAACTTCCATAACATCCCGTGACATCTGGCGTGTTTTGCAGTGAAAAATTAAATGTTTTTTTCAAATACTAACCATCTATATTTAGTATTCATTCTAGTTTGGCAACTTAACCTACTTCTATGGTTATACTCATAAAAAGGTACACACAAAATTTCATGCATGGTACTATTTATAGTCATTAGAGATATTAGTGATGTGTTTGTGTTAAAATTCAAAGGTATGGTGGATAAACAACCACAACTTTGTCTAATAATGTCAGAGTGTGACTTGACACATTCAGGTTAGCCAAGTAATTCAAGAGTCTACAAAAGACCACCAGCGAGCCTCACCTGGTCCACCGCCCACATGTACTCGCCAAGGGACTCGTGCCACCCTCGCACCCGCCTGGCACCTTCCGCGTCCCCACGCACAGCCTCCAACTTGGGCTTTAGTCCACAGCCCTCGTGCGTGCAGCCCCACACCCACGTGTTGCGGTACCTGTCAAAGTAGGAGAATAATTACTGACACATCTTGCGCAGCCAGAAAATTTACGATAGGAGCACCTAAATGTTACGCAGCTTAACGATTGTAGGGAAAAGGGAAGCAATGCACGTTTTATACAAACGTATGTAATATGCTTTACTTCATCGCCCTAACACTGGTTAATTTGCATGTGTGTCTTCGTGAAATACTCATCACCATACGAAAATCTGAAAACGAAACGCCTCAACCCTGGCAACCCCGTAAGACCAACAACATGCTAGAGACTGGCCAGAAACTCTCTATGGTGATCCTCGTGACGGGCCTAACACCACGAGAACTTATTGGCGATGCTGTAAAATGTGTTTATAGGCAGGAGTCATTTTTCTTAGCCCTTTTTTACCAGCGACATTACTGTGGAACCTGTATAATCATGAAAGATGCTTCTTTGATAAACACCATCTTTAATATGCTGATAGAATTTAAACACTACCCTATATACCTTTAAGGGCATGAAGAACTTTAGTTTTTACACGTGCACTGAGCTTGGCAGTTTGTAAATGGTGAGACAAATCTATGGTTGTCTGCTTCCTTAATGTTTTCTAAGTGAGAGAACTGAAACCATTTAATTATTTTCTGCACACCCACCACAGTGTTGGGAGGACGTGCAGCGTGTCTTCCTTGGGGCCGCGGTTGGTGACGGTGACCTGCAGGAGCACACTGTTGGGCGAGGCCTTGGCGTACTCCACCTCAACGTCCCAGTACCCGGCCTCGAGGACTCCTGCACGGGAGGAAGGCGGAAGGGATTGAGAAGGAACACACACACATTTCAATCTATTTTCCATTTACGCATCCCATTTACTCCCTGCAAATACATTATAATACATTCTTCACCTACTACCTACCCCTTTATGATTTATCCACCTACACATCCTCAACTGCTCAACCTATTAGCCACTCTATAATTTCCTTTCCTCACCAGTGTCCTCTAACTCATACTCGGGGTCGTGCACACTCCTCACGGCGGCAGTGTGTTCCAGGTCACTGTAGGGGTAGGGCTGCTGCGGGTACTTGTACAGGTAACGCAGGTATGAGTGCGTGGGCGTGGAGTCCAGATAATAGTAGAGCTCTTTCACGTCCTCTCCGTGGTTACCCTGTGTGAGAGAAAGAGGAAGAAGAAAAGGTTAAGAAAGTAGAGGGAGATGATGACAATGATGAGGATGAGAATGAGGGGGAAGAGAAAGAGGAGGACAAGGAGGAGTGGGGGAAGAAAAGACAAAATTTAAATTCAGCAAAAGGAAAGGGAAAGGAGATAAAGAAAGGAGGAGAAGGAGAAAGGGAAAACATGAATCTGAAGGCTCAAAGTCTGACACGGTCTCTCTCTCTCTCTCTCTCTCTCTCTCTCTCTCTCTCTCTCTCTTTCACCTGTTGTCCGGTAAGACCAAAGAGTCGCTCCTTCAGTATGGCGTCGCGGGTGTTCCAGAGCGCCACGGCAAGACACAGGCGGCCTTGGCGGTCACACACTCCCGCCAGCCCGTCCTCGCCCCAGCGGTAGGCGCGCGACCTGGCGTGGTCATGCGGGAAGTACGACCAGCTGCGAGGGGACGGAAAATGTGTCCTGGGTTGAAATCTTTTAACTTGTAAAAGGAAAAAAGGGAGCAGTGTTGAGGCAATAATGAAAGGAAAGCAAATCCTACTGCACCTATATCTAAAGATGAAGGGAACATTTTTTTTTAAGATGAAATATACAATAACGGCAAGTACAGGAACAACGTAATTTACAGCAACAAAAACAACAACTACTACTACTACTACTACTACTACAACTACTACTACTACTACTACTGCTACTGCTGCTACTACTACCACTGCTATCTCTACTACTATGAATATACTCACCAGTCCCCATCGTGTGAGTAGTCCTCCCGCACGGTACTCCATTGCCTCTCGCTCAGGTACGGCCCCCAGCGCTTCCAGTTGGCTTTCCGCTCTCGGTCCTCCTTCAGACGCGTCTTCTCCACGCTCTCCCCTTCCTCCACCTGGCTTGTCATTCCTCAAGCCTCACTCGATCCGCAGCCCCACACACCTTTGAAATAAGAAAAAAAACATACAACCTTACGTAATGTCTTGCTGAAACTCTCTCTCTCTCTCTCTCTCTCTCTCTCTCTCTCTCTCTCTCTCTCTCTCAGCTTCATACACATGGACTAGGGTAAAAATGGACCCTTACGTCATATCTTGCTAAAGCAATCTCTCTCTCTCTCTCTCTCTCTCTCTCTCTCTCTCTCACACACACACACACACGTATGTACCTACCTTTTCACCAGACGGCATTACGATTCAAGACCTAACAAAACCTGTACGATGAACAACACTTAGCATAGCACACAGCTCTCGGTACCACAACTGTATACGCGAATAAACCCATAAACTCACTCCAAGACGGGATGACGGTGTGGTTTTAAAACTAACGCTTCTTTAAAGGGAGGTTTACACTGTTGCGGGGTTGGCCTTGCTGGCGCGATACCTCCTGACCTTGGCAAGCTTCAATAAATAAGGGTCATTATGGGACGCGAACGCCGCAGCACCTCGCCGAGAGACAAACATTCGCCATCAACTCACATGCTCAAATAATAATTAAAAAAGTAATTTCTCTAAGCAGGACGTTCTATGTGCATCTTTACACTCATGAAAAACTAATGTCCTATAATCAGTCGACAAAGTTATACAATGACCTCTTCCCCGGCCCGTTTCATGGTGACTGCAACAGGATAGACAAAGCTGGTTGGCGTTCCTCCTAACAGTAATACTATAAGACTGAGCTGAAGTAATAGCCTGGAATACTTTCTCAAATTATTTCATTTCTTGACACAAATATTAAGTGGAATGATGAGTACAAAGTGGCATACATAGTACTATTACATTTTGTTCTTATATACCTTTAATCGTTATCTGCTGCCTGACTCGATTACACACTTCCGGCTCAGGGGACGCATGCACCTGTGCCTGACACTCCTCTCTCGCAGCTCACCTGTGGAAGAACTGTTTGCCTTCAATATTACTTTGATGTCTGTTTCAGAGGCACAGAAAAAAAAAAACAATGACTATAACTTTTGGTGACATACTCTCATACAGCGTAAAAGTTTTTGATTTTATTACGTAAGGATTCGTCAACGATGGATATTTTCTACTCGCTCATTAGATAGGCACTTCGCATTTCCTGAAGAAAAAAAAAAAACATAACATCAACTAGGTCATTTCTTTTTTGTGTGATGCTTGGAAAAAGACGCTCCTTATCAATAAATTTTGTCCGATTGGTGGGTTAAAATGAGACTCACCAGAGGCTGCACCACGCGGCTCAGCGACCACCTATGTGTGTGTGTGTGTGTGTGTGTGTGTGTGTGTTGTGGTTTTGAGCAGACGAAGCGGCGCAGACACAAATCCCACACCTAGCACTCGTACACTGCGGCTGCTGGTGCTGCGACTCGTCACTCCCTCATGTTCCAGCCGCGGCAGATGTTGCACGAGGAATTTCTCTTGTATAGGCACTTTTACATGGGTGTAATTACACCCCCTACCCACACACCAAAAAATCTGACAGACAAAGAAAGCAGCATAAACATAGGCATTCAAGAACGCGTATGTAGTGTTAATTTCGATGGTCACTCATTTCCTTTATGCATTTATGGGGACGAGATGGTGTGAGGGCGAGAAGCTGCTTCCCCAGCCACTCACCATGACACAGCTGTGGTGGCGGCCTGGTGCAGCAGCAGCAGTTGGCCACGGCTCGCCGCCACCATGAATACACGATACACGAGTGTCTTCATGTATGGCAGGCTGTGGCTGGATGAGATGGTAATGGCCGTCACGGGATTTGTGAGAAAGTTTCAAAATGATTGCATGTTGGTACTGACATAAAAACACTAACGCATATAAATGCTAGTAAACGCCTCCGTGTGTGTGTGTGTGGGGGGGGGGGGGGGCTGCTTAGCGTATGTGTCACCCTTTCCGCGGTCCCGGGTTCGAATCCCGACCCGGACAGTCGGCGTGTAGCATACCCAGCCGTTCAGCCTTTCTTTCGGGTTGGTCGCTAAATGGGTACCTGGGGAAACCTGGGGAAGGTAAACTGAGGTCGGACTTCACATCGGCGTGTCCTAGGATAATAGGTTCTTACCCACCACGGGCTCAAAAGTGCCAACGATACGGAGCTGAGCAAAGCAGCCACGCGCAGCTACAGCGTATGCACCAAACTTTACTTTAGTGCTAGCTACGCTACTAAATAAAAAGTTTCGCAGCTCGGAGCGAATGAGGGATGTGTTTATGGTGAAATGGTCTGTGGTCGGCGGTCGACCGTAGGGGGTGTTCACGGCAGGGCCACCTCGAGGGTCAGTGGCCGCTGCCGAAGTAAACGGTAACTCTGCCACCTTCGGCAGGCAAAGAGAATCGCTAGAATGTCGGATGTGAAGACAAGTATAAGATAACAGTAAATCAAGATAACAATTTTTATGAGATATTAGGGTCTATATCTAGGAACGGGAAACAGCACATCACGCTTCCTCTCGTGAAAGCTATTTCCTTGCTGCGGGGAGAGAGGTTGTCATCGCCTGAGGACATGGCGACAGACTGGCGCGTGGAAAGTAGCCAGCAAACCTCTAATTCTGACGTCACTTGTTCGAGGCCTCACCAGTGCTACATTGCGAGACGAGTGTGGCTCAACTGAATGAATGAACGATTTAAACTTGAAACTAGCGAGATTTATACGCACAAAAGGCGAACGCTGAGTCGAGGAGGCGAAGCGGATGCCTCATGCATTTTAATAACCTCTCGAATACTGCACTTTTCTAAGTTCCAAACAGGTATAAAATGTGTGTGTGTGTGTATGTGTGTGTGTGTGTGTGTTCTTTCCTATTTGAATTATACAGTAAAGAGTCATGCCTATACTGTTCCGTATTTCATCGATTTAACATTAAACAATTCACACACACACACACACACACACACACACACACATTAATGGCGCCTATAAATTTCTTCCTACCCAGAGCTTTATTTCCCTTCCGCCAAACTTCTAACTTCTTGTAGACCCTAATCGTACCCATTTTGTTGTTTACTAGATAATTACTAAATCGGTACACAGGCTATTACTATTTTGCACTTTCCTTGCTAATAGTATTATGTTTATCGGGTTTGATGTGAGTCAAAGTGTAAATAATTGAGAAGCAACACACACACACACACACACACACACACACACACACACACACACACACACACACACACACACACACACACATTTAAATAAAAACATACAAAAACGAAGATTAATAACAGTCAGCCACAAAAGACGCCATTTTCTGTGTTGTTAAGAAATATTTTTTAACGTGGACTTAACCATAAAACACTGATGGTGGTGCTGGTGATAATGAAGATGATGATGATAATTATGTTAATGTTAATGATGATGATGATTAGGATGATGATGGAGGGAGAGGAGGAGGGGGAGAAATAGTGATCCCTGGAACCCTTGACAACACCACCTTCCTGTCTATTGCTCCATCTATGCTTTTTATGAAGGTTTGCTATTGAATTGGCACTCCCCGCACGACTAAGCCTGTTCCACACATTCAATACTTTATTTTGTGAACCAAATCTTATTATTATTTTTCTTTTAATTCTGAATATATCCAAATTAGCCCCAGTGCTCCGAGGCCTATCTTTCTTTTTTCTTTTTATTCGTTTGGTCCACATCGCCGGTAATCTATTTCTTGAAGGGGCTTGTTGGTCGGCTCCAGCCCGTCAGTGGCACAGGCAAATGTTTTATAGTGGCGCCCTTCTTGCTTGGCTCATGCTGCCCCCACACAGCCACCATATTTATGCTATCCATTCACACACACACACACACCAGAAGAAATATCAGTCAGTCGCAACTCCCCCATCCTTTGCCTTTCATGAGAGTAAGCGTTTAAGCTCATTACTCAAGAGTAAGACAATTTTAAAGACCTGAATCGTCATCTTCCTAGCTTCTACTCTGAACAGACCGCAACATATGACTGACTCTTCTATGATACGCCTTCCAGAACCATACTGCAGAGAAAAGGATACTGGAGGCGAAGAAGGAAGAGGAGCTGGGGAGGAGGAGGAGGAGAAGGAGGGAGAGGATAAGGAATTAACCGAGACTTCAGAAGCGCCGCCTTTTCTTTGTCGTTGAGTAGGATAATGCGGCTCAAAATTCCACGAGAGAGAGAGAGAGAGAGAGAGAGAGAGAGAGAGAGAGAGAGAGAGAGAGAGAGAGAAGGGGGACACGGTCCTCCTCCTCCCACCCCATAAAATAACAACAACAACAGCAACAACACCAGCAAAGGGAAAGTGCCGTACAGCAAGAAAACGCTTCCTGTGCAAACTCTCGCCTTTCCGCTAAATAGAGCTTATCCCGCGCGAGAACTTGGCGCTAAGCGTACCCAAGTGTTTGTGTGTGTGTGAGGAGAGAGAGAGAGAGAGAGAGAGAGAGAGAGAGAGAGAGAGAGAGAGAGAGAGAGAGAGAGAGAGAGTTTTAGCAAGACATTATGTAAGGTTAACTTCGTATCGTCTATCCCGTGTATGGTGGGGCTCAGGATCAAGTGTAACAAGTTTTACTCAAGTGGCGCAATGCAGTGTGGTTCTGTCATGCAAGGGTCAGTGCTGGGATATTCTCTATTATATACATCAACGAATTAGAAATAGGAGTAAAATCCACCATGTCGAAGTTTACTGATGACACCAAAGTGGGTGAAAATTCCCTCACGAGGACAACTGTGAGTTCATGCACTTCAGATTCATAAGTAATAACCATACTTAGAACATGCATGGAGTGGCTGACGAATAAATCTACCAAAGTAGGCAACCTCGTCATAAACCAACAGGGTATTTATTGGCTGTTTTTCAATGTTTACAGGTTTCCTCCTCCTACTCGTCATCGTCCCCTTTGTCTTCCTCGTCCTTGTCGCCGTCATCCTCCTCCGGGAAGACAGTCAAGGGATGAGAGGCTGAGGCACAATAGGTCGTTAGTGGAACAACTCGGCTGTTCAGGTACGACTTAGCTCACCTATAGTCTTGCAGGAGGAGGAGGAGGAGGAGGAGGAGCAGGCGGAGAAGCAGGAAGAGGATTAAGAGCAGGAGGACGAGATGTGAGAACATAATTATGTAGCTTAGACAGGTGCAGAAATGTATTCGGGGCTCAGACGAAGAGGGGGAACTGCAGGCATGGAAAAAAAGAAAGGGAACAGTACGGAAAGGACAGTTGGGAGGGGACGAAGACTAAAGGAGAAAGAGGAGTAGCGACACAGAAGTAAGAGGAAAAATTAATCGAAAGAGGAGCAGGGTGGCGAGAGGACGGACTGCAGGGAAACAAACAGCGAATGATTGCGGGTGAGGAAGAGAGGATGAGAGAATGCTTGAGCGTTTCTGCTGCGTCGTTTTGTCCTTGTCGCCGGAAGTGAAACGGCTTCATGAAAAACTGCTTCGATTTTTTTTCTCTCCATAGATGATTTCTCTTCTCCTCTTCCATGTGTACCACCGTATTATCTAGTCTCACCTCCTCGTTTACTCCTTCTCCGCTCTCCTCTAGTCTAGCCTTGACACTCCCCTCCTAAAGGAATTTAACTCTTAAGGAAAAGGGCATACAAATGGAGGGACGAATGGCTACTTCAGAATTTGCATCATTGTGTTCGAGTGAAAGGAAGAAGGTACCTGTTTCTAACACCAACATTAATAACAACAATAACAACAAAACTTCGGTAAGCTGTTCAACGGACAGGAAAAAAGTAAATAAAACGTAATGTACGGCAAGTCACTAGCCATTGTATAGCACGATATTGAAAGTCCAGCGGGAATCCAATTCATGCTAAACATTTTTTGTATATCCACTTTTTCTCCGCGCGCACAAAAGCGAATGGGTTCTGCTGACGCCACACTGACAAACGAGAGAACAATGCATGTGCCGGAGTTTTCCCCACCAGTGTATAGGAGTCAGAGGCGCTGCCTTTATACGAAATACTTATTGCAGGTCACATGTCGCTTCATAAATATTTGAGAGAGAGAGAGAGAGAGAGAGAGAGAGAGAGAGAGAGAGAGAGAGAGAGAGAGAGAGAGAGAGAGAGAGAGAGAGAGAGAGAGAGAGAGAGAGAGAGAAATATTTTATTCTATTTGCCTTTTCAGATACTTTCTCGTCCTCCCTTCCCCTGTTTCGGTGTCCCTGCCGCATGATACTGGGGAGGAGGAGGTAGTGGCATGGGAGGGGGGGGAGCGGGAATAGTGTAGGAGGGGCGGCAGGAGGGAGGAAGTGAGGGCTGTAGATTTTCCTTGTTTTATTGTTTACGTGTTTGGTGGTTTACATGACTCCGGTTTGCTCTGTTGGCCGCGTAAGCAAGGCAAGGGAAAGCGCCGATATCCCGGTCTGCGGCTTAGCGAATGTGGTGCCATGCTGTAAAAGGGGAGAGGAGGGGAGAGACCGGGACAGGGAAGACAAGGAGAGGAGGGTAGAGGAGACATAATAGGTAGGTAGAGGCGGGGAACGGATGGTGAAGGAGAAGAGCTTACTATGGAATGAGATGTGAGGCAATAGTGATGCGAAATGATAAAAGAGAATAGAGGAGAAGCGGAGAGAAGCAAAGAAAAGGAGAGAAGAGGTAAGGCGAGAAGAGATAATGCGATGATATATAAGATGGAGGAGAAAAGGAGAGAAGTTATAAATAAGAATATGGATAGGAAGACAAAAGAAGATGAATAAAACGAGAAAATAGGAGAGAGAAAATTGCAGATATGGAATGAAATCAGGGGAAGGGAAGAGAAGAAAAGAGGTTAGGGAATAAAGGAGAGAGGATAATCATGAGAGGAGAGGACAGAGAAGGAGAACGGAGGCCAGCAGTGAAAATGCATTCTGCGAGGTATTGAACGCTTGGCAGTCATTGAGAGTTACGACAATCCTCCGTCGCTCTATATCTTCCGCCTCTTATTCCCGGCTTTATTCTTTCGGATTTCTTAAAGCTTTCCTTAATCCAGGAGCTGGTGGGTATGCGGCGTTCACACGAGGACTTGGCATGTACTATATATTTTACCTCACCACGAATAACCGAGATTAGAACGAGAGAAAGAGAGAGAGAGAGAGAGAGAGAGTACTACTACTACTACTACTACTACTACTACTCTCTCTCTCGCTCTTTCTCTCTCTGGAATAACAATAACATTAAAGCAAAAAGACAACAAAGATTATTTATGAAGACTTTAAAAACGCGTTGTCGCCACACTCACACACTTCAGCCGCAGAGGTTATCACGTGAATGGCCCCATGAGCGGAGAGCCTTTGTGTTATAGACTGGGAGAGGAAAGTAAGCGCACCAAAATGACAAGACCGCGGGACATCAAGGCACTGGGATCCCTTGAAGAGGCCGCGGCAAGGGATAGGAGACGGTAGAGGCAGCATCAGAGGCAGGCCAAGCAGGGAGGCGCAGAGGCACGCATGACCAAGGCCACTCACCGTAAACTGCTGTGAAGAGTGACCCATCCAGGGCGTTATTACCCGCCTCACTCACCTCTCATGACCCGGCCCGTGAACTAAGTAGAGGAGGGGATTATGGAAATGAAGTGAGCGGCTTTGCAAGTCCTTTAGGGGGCCTAGAACTTCACTGTACTCGTGAGAGGCGAGCTGCGTAGGTTAGCTTGGCATGCAGCACCCTAGCACAACATTAACACATCTCAGGAACCAAATTTCAATATATCTTTTTGGTATTTTCTAGTCCTTTTTAAAAGATGCTGCATTTTTGTGGCCATAGAATATATTAATATGTGTGTGTGTGTGTGTGTGTGTGTGTGTGTGTGTGTGTGTGTGTGTGTGTGTGTGTGTGTGTGTGTGTGTGTGTGTGTGTGTGTGTGTGTGTGTGTGTGTGTGTGTGTGTGTGTTATTTTGTCCTCTTTATCGAAAATAGTATTTATCTATCAGTAAAGGAGGCAGCAAAAGGCACAGCAAAAATGGAAAGAAACACGCAGAATGCTGATCCCTCCTTTAAAAACGTTCCTAAGCATAATCAGAACAGGTTCGAAAGTTGTCTCGAAACCATTCAAGTTGAAAGAGGGAGGAAATACGTAAAATTTGCCTGCGCCACTAACGGGCAACATGGGGCGATCAAAGAGACCCCTAAAGAGAGCCTACCGGCGCTATAGGCACCACCTAAAAAAAAAAAAAAATAAATAAATAAAAAGACGAAGGAATGCTGTTTCAGAGTTTCAGAGTGAAAGAAACAAAATAATGTAGACACTGGTTAACTAATGCATTAGAATGTTGGGCAACATCGGGATAAGCTGGAGCATAAAGGTGTGTGCAGCAAGGCTGCAGGAGGAGTACTATACATGCATGCGGTTTGCAAGTTCAAAGGAACAGTTAGCGTGTAATTACCGGGAAAAGACTCCAAGGACATTGCAGCAAATACAATGGAGTATCTATACAAGACAGTCTGCTAGAAGAGGGGAGTTGAGGAACTGCGTGTGTCCCCCCACCCCCCCACCATCACCACAACACACACACACACACACACACACACACACACACACTTAAGTGACGTTTACTTCATACACGGACGGACAAGGACCATATAAATTATATAGTATGCAGCTGAGAGGCGGAAAAATTAGTTTGGACGATACAATAGGATAGATAACCTATACTCGTATAGCAGGGCTACTCAATTATTAAGAGCAAAGGTCAAGTTAGATAAGTTAAAATGTATGCAGAGGTCCGTAAACATTGTAACTGGACCCCAGGCTCCAGTAGATAAATATAGCCAAACAAAATAGCATGAAGGTCCTGGCGATGAATTCTTGCAAGTGTATTTCCTCGACCTCGACTGACTGTCAGTCGAGGTAATACACTTGCAAGAATCCATCGCCAGAACCTTTATGTTATTTACTTATATTTTTTTCTACTCCTGGAGCCTGGAATCCAGCTGTAACACTCAGAAGGTCCGGATTCGAACAGCGGACCGCCAGTTGAGTAGCCCTGACCTATAGGAAGAGCCGAGTTAGCATTAGATGAAAGCTTAAGTTTCCAGCTGAGATTTTGTGTTGAAGACAGACAAAAGCAACGGCTGCGGCGTCTGTCTTGCACGATCACGTGTCCACTCCTTTAAGCCTTTCCCTTCCTGGCAGGCGATCAGTCTCCCAAAAGAAGAGAACTTCACTGCAAGATCCCTTCAGGACCTCCCACCTCCTTCCTCGCGAGTCACGCCACTTCCACCTTCCATAAGTTAAGTTCGGGCCACGCTAATCATCTTTTGGTTTTAAGATATTGGGGCCGGGCAAGGCACTGGCTATATGTGTCATTGTTGAACCCTCTAATTAATTTGATTTCGGCTTAGCATTTAGTGTTTTGGATTGATGAATGTGTACTTATTAGCTTTCTTGTTTTTTTCATTTATATAAACAGCTGTCGAACCTTTACAACATAAGATGAATATTTTGCAAAAGGATATAATCCTTTTGTCGCTTGATTTAGTCTGTATTTGTGATTATAGAGAGGCAACACTGCATACGTCATTAGTTTTCTCCAGCCTAATGCAGAAAGGCTTTCCAGCGTCAAGCTTTCAGACACAGGAACCAATCGACCACTCGGCGGTGACTCAGCAGCCAGGCCTGCGTGGTGCCCCACCGGACAAGGTCATCAATCCCCTTGCAAAGCCAGTGACCCCAAGTGACCCCCACATTCAACACGGAGACACTCTCTGTCAAGGCAACCTCTTAAGGAACACACAGCACGCGTGCGATGTTCCTCCGCGAAAAAACCTTGACTTACCGGCTTTTGGAGTTGCCAATAATGACCTTCGCAGTATTTTCTCTATGTGATTTAATCCACTACTACTACTACTCCTACTACTACTACTACTACTACTGCTATGATAGTCGGTTCGCCCAATTCTGAGGTGTGCATTATCGTGCTCTGGCGACCTGCTGTCACACGGCGTGTATAATTGCGTGGATAATATATGATAGCCCACGCATAGGAAACAGTCTTCAGTGTTAATACAATGCAGGCAACAATAACAAATGCCGTCAATAAGAGTCGATTAGAAAATCCGAGTCAGAGCCTTAATGTTGTCGCGGAAGACTAGGACGAGAAACGGTCCGGCAACCGTTGGAGTCCCGGCTCCTTTGTCTGGCGGGCCGAGGCGGGCGTGGCGGTGAATGACGATGAGACGACTAGGGGAGTGACGGTCAAGGTGAGGGATGATGAGAGCGACAGGGACAGCCTTTATGCGTCCATCTCATGACCCTTCAACACGGACAGATGAAGAGAGAGAAAGAAAAGGGTTAACCCGGTAGCTGCGGGGGTCATGTTTCTTAGGTTAGGTTAGGTTAGGTTAGGTTAAAGGCCCCTCTAAGTAAAATAATGAGAAAGAATCATCACTCACGCAAACCATTTCATGATATATATCAACGCATGTGTGATCGGTTTATGCATCATCTATTTTGGGAGGTTTATATTATGGCAGAAATTTGGCCCATCGCTGGTACACGGTAAAGTCACAAATCTGGCCCGTCGCTGCTACCGGGTCAAAAAGGTGGCTCATCGATTTGTGCTGATAAGAAATGGCCATACAAGGGAAGAAACTGTAGGACAAAAGTAATTGATGCACTCAGGGAAATAGCTAGAGAAATATCATTTTATGGGCCCGTCGTTCGTCCCTCCGGCATGGATAAGCAAAGAGAGAGAACGTGGGGTCAAAGAGGTGCTTCATCGGTCTGGGCTGATCAGAAACGTTCACACTCAGGTAGGAAACGAAGAGGAATGTACACGTAAGAGAGACAGAGACAGATAATGATGGAGGGGAAGAAAGAAAGAGCATATGGAAGAAAGAGGTGTGATGAAAGACCAAGACGAGGGAAGCCCGGCGCCACATCGGACTGTACTAATGAGAAACGTTGACTCATAGGAAGGAAGGGAGGGAAGGTGTGCACGGAAACGAGAGGGATGGAGGAGGGAAGGGATGAAGAGATGAAGGGATAAAGGAGAGGCAAACAAAGCAAGTCTATGGCGGTGGAACACACGAGTATCTGCAGGAACACATAGCAAGAGGGTCAGGTAGTAATGTGGGGATGCGTAGAAGATTGATTAAACAAAAAGTTATCATGGGTTGAGTGAGAAGAAATGACAGAAGAATGCAAGAAGGAAAGTGAAGGAAGGAAGGTAACTAAGTTGAATCCATACGCTATAGCTGCGCGTGGCTGTGGTGCTCATGTCTGTACCTTTGTCCCTCTGAGCCTGTGGTGGGTAAGACCGCAAGAACCTATTACTCCGGGACGCATGTACCCAATCTCTCTACGGGTATGTGGTTCCTTAGTGAAGACGCTCGGCTGTACCTAAGAAACTAACCACGGGGTGTTCTGGAAAATACTCTCATTGTAATTTCCACTCAAAATTACCATAAACAACACCAACTAAACTTAACCTCACCTAACCTAACCTGACATGCCCTGTTCAAGAGCGGGCGCCACATACCCGTACAGAGAAGGGAAATACGCCTCCGGGACACGGGCCAATGTGAAGTCCGGGATTGCCACAGTTTACCTTCCTCAAGTGTACCCAAGAGCCCATTTATCGACCAACCCGAAGGAGAGTATGAACAGCTGGGTGAGCTGCGCCCCGACTGCCATGGCTGGGATTCGAACTCAGGCACGCTAAGTACTGCTCCACGGAGGAAGGAAAGAATCACCCAATCGTTTGTGATGGTCGCGGAGAGGCTGAGGGGGCCGGCCAGTGACAGGTGGTGGTAGTGCTGGCGGAATCATAGCCAGGCACGCTAAGTACTGCTCCGCGGAGGAAGGAAAGAATCACCCAATCGTTTGTGATGGTCGCGGAGAGGCTGAGGGGGCCGGCCAGTGACATGTGGTGGTAGTGCTGGCGGAATCATAGCCAGGCACGCTAAGTACTGCTCCACGGAGGAAGGAAGGAATCACCCAATCGTTTGTGATGGTCGCGGAGAGGTTGAGAGGGCCGGCCAGTGACAGGTGGTGGCGGTGGCGGCTCAGACTGACCAGCGAGAGGGAAGCTGAAGTGTTTTTAGTGGTCCACAACACACAATAGCGGCCAAAAAACTTCTACCCTTTCTTATCCTTTCTTTTATTCCTCTCGTCTCGAGCTTCTCTGCCCCATACAGCAACTTTTTCTCTCATTCTTTCTTTCTCCTGTTTTTTTTCTCCTCATATTTTTTTTCTTCCTCGTTCTTTTTCTTCTTAATTTTCATAATCTTTTTCCTCCTTCAACTCAAACTAATCCTCCTCCTCCTCCTCTCGTCCTCTTCCTCCTTCTCTTCCTCCTCCTCCTCCGCCACTTTACATCATCCGAGTCTGGCGGGTACAGAAACAATACCTCACAAGAAAATCTACCCTCGGTATTGTATGATTCAGAGGGAAATCTGACTCTAACCGAATATTTTTCCAGCATTTCCGAAGTGATAGCGCCGCATAAGGCCCTCAGAAGCGGTCCACGCAACAGCTTCTAAAAGGCTTGTGGTGGAGACAAAGAAAAAAAAAATAATGTTATACCACTAGCTAGTTAAACACACACACACACACACACACACACACACGTCGGAGGGATGTTTGTCTTCCGGGGAGTGATCGAGCAAACACAAATGAGAGTTTTCTAATGTTCTGACTTTCCTTGCTTACACAGTGACCCTCCCGCCGCCTTCTCTACTTCTTCCCCTCCTATTTTATCTCCATATATCCCTCACTCACTCCCAGAGCCCCCCTTCCCCCATTACTCTCGCATGCTAACTCACCACCACTCACTAAAATTCCTGGCTGACCGCTGCTTTGCCGAAAACCTCAAGATAAGCAGCATGAAGTCCCACGAATCACCACAAGAGGCTCTTGAACGCCTCGCAGCAATATTAAGGCTTGTAGTACTTTAGCGTCATGATGAAAGCAAAGGGAGTCTTCTATGGTGCTTCATTAATGTACACGTGTGCATGGTGGCCGGCGTGAGAGTCCATGCATGGCCGCCAGCCACATCATGTCATTTCCCTATTTTGGTTCAACATATCACGAACTATGAACAACGCGACCAAATCCAATTACAGTGATCATTGACTATTTGCTGTTTTTCCCGCACTTTAGTTTTAATAAATTTTGTTCAAACGAATGTCTCACAAAAGACCGCTGGGCAAGGAGGACCGGCTGGGTGAGCGCAGCAATGAATATCTGCTGCCTCGCGTCGGCGGCCTCCAGGCAGACCAGGCAGAGGACAAGCAGCCACCGAGCAGGTGGTGGTGGTATGGCCTCGGCGACTCCCAGGGCATGGCCACGGATGAGAGGGAGAGGCAGATCGAGGTGGCCAAGACGACGAACCTGGCCAAGGAAAACGTCGTTAGGCCGCAGGGAGTCGTGAAAATGAGAGATATTCGCGGGGTCACAAAGAAGTTTCCTAATCCTTCGGTAAATAACTTTACGAAAGAAAGCTTCGGCAGAGCGCCGGGAGCTGCAAAAACTAAGGAAGTTTGTAGGAACTCGCCGATATATCGAAACCCTTCGGAAAAAAGGGAAAAACCCGATGGCATGGCGCTACAAAATTACCCCAAATCTCCGAACAAAGTGAGAAAAACGAAAACACAGGCTGCAATAAATAAGAAGCTTAGAGATGTCAGAGGGACTTCAATACAGCAACCGCGAGAGACAACAGCGACTACAGGGCGGACGAAGACTGTTGTTGGGATGGACAAGGTGACTGGGAGGGTGCCACACCAGGTAGAGGGTGCGGGTTACTCACGTCCATCAGTACCACCAAATGCAGCGATTGCTAAGGCTCCAGGTGGCCAGACTTCGAACCCAAAGGTGGCTGTGGCTCTTCTCCTGGTGTTCCACATGGTACTGGTGCAGCTCTTCGGCTACTTTTGGTTCAGTTTAGCTGCCTGAGATTAGTAACATCTGCTCTCTGGGGTTCTTGGGCAAAAAACAGAATCTCGCACATTACCATAATCTATGCTAACTGTGTAGCAGAATGTTGAGACTGTTTTATTTACATCATTGACTTTTACATCTGATGGTCTACATAAGTTATTCAAACTGTACGTGGCAGATCATTTGATGACGATACAAAAATTATTAAAGTTACTAATCAAATTCCTAACGTCTAAGAAAAATTGGCTGCATTATCCATCCCTAAGTTTGATGATGAGGTCCAGTCCTATTTTTTCGTTAGTGTTTCCGTGTTCTGTTAGCCGTGCGCGGTGCTGTCCCGTTTACAGCGGTAGTCATCTGAGGGAGGAAAGGAATTATGATTGAAGTGCGGGTAGGGAAATAAAGAGAAATGGAAGGGAAGGGGGACGGGTGAAGGGGATATCAGGGAAGAGAGGAGAGGAGAGAAAGAGATGGAGGGGATTAAGTGAAGGGAGGAGGGTGGGAGGTAAGGGGTAGTGAATGAAAGAGAAAAAGGAAAGGGAGAGAAGGGAAGGGAGGAAAGGGAGAGAAGTGGTACAAGGGAGAAAGTTCTTGCGGTGTAGCAAATGACTTAATGATGGTACAGTTACTAAGTTTACTAATTATTCCTAACGTCGACGTAAAAATGGCTGCATTAGCCTTGATGATGAAAAGGTCCGGTCCTGTATTTTCGTCCGTGGTTCCGTTGAATCTGTCAGCCTTGCGCGCGGCTGTCCCGTTTAGCGATAGTCATCTTCATTTTATAGTGACTCGCCCCGCGCTCTCTCACGCCTACAGGAGAGATAAGGCGTGATGGTCGACATGGAGGGGATCTTACGCACTCTGGCCGCGTGATACGACGTGCTGAGAGGCTGAGTATAACTGCCTTAGGAAGCTTCTTTTTTTTTCTCGTTTAAGGATACGATGATATCATTATTTGTTATTGATATAATTTTCATAATTATGGTAATGGGATGAAGATAATGTTACTGTTGCTGCTGCTACTACTACTACTACTACTACTACTACTGCTACTACTGCTATTACTACTACTACTACTACGATTACTAACGTCCCTCTAAAAAAACAATAGTTCAACTTTTACTCTAGTCTGTTCACTTAAGTCCGACCCAAGCTGACAACATAAACCTAAGCGTGTTCGCAAGCTGAGTGCTGATTGGGTACTGCTATGGCTTCCAAGTTTTCTTTAACCTTTGTTTGTGTTTATCTCATGCAGCACTTTCTGCTAATCTGCATAGTGCTTACGAACACGTTTAGGTTTATGTTGTCAGCTTGGGTCAGATTTAAGTGAACAGACTATAGTCTCAGGTCTTCTCCCTGCCGTTAGCCTCTCGTCGGCTGCCCCTCGCCACCTCCACCGTGAACCCGCTGCCACGCCGGCCAAGCACCTTTGATGAAGCGCAGCCTCATAACGCCCCGAGGCGGCCTCGCCGGACGTGCCGTATTTTCATCAGAGGGCCATTCGCCGCCCATGTGCTGCCGGGCACCGCCTTGGGTTGGCACACTGTACGGAATTGATTACGAGACCGAGAACAAGTCAGCCGACTAAACTGTCAGAAGACAATGCGAAAGCTTTTCCAGCTGTGGCGAGGGGGAGGGTGTCTGGTTACCGCCATAGAAAAAACAAAGTTGTCTCTGCCTCCCACCGTCCTGGCTGCCCAGGTAAGTGGCGGCGGCGGGTGTAGCGGCCGCACGGCGGCGACGACCCTGGGGCAGGTGAGACCAGAGGTGATGTGTGGCTCGCCGCCGCCGCCGCCAGGGATGGCGTGGGCGCTCGTGGCATTAATTCTGGGGCTGATACTGTAAACGAAACCTCCCATCTCCTCCACCTCGTCTTCCTCCTTCTCTCTCTACACTCTCACAGACATCAACACATTTACCTTCTCGCTCAGATTTTCAACTTCAGTATTTGAGTTTTTTTGTAGCAGCAACACTACAGTTTCCTATAGTTTTACGAAGTGGAAACTGCCTGTGTTTTATATGTTTGTGTGTGTGTGTGTGTGTGTGTGTGTGTGTGTGAGAGAGAGAGAGAGAGAGAGAGAGAGAGAGAGAGAGAGAGAGAGAGAGAGACTGGAGGTATAAAGCAGGCGGGTGCCAGTGACGCAACAACGAAGGTCTCGGACTCGCCGCACCCGAGCACCCGAGGCTGCCGAGTGCACTGCCGAGCGTCGAGCTTGGCTTTCAGTCAGACCCTGGTCGTCGGAGAGGAAGGATGTGTCGCTTTGGCCCCGGTCACTCTAGCCACGTGTTTTCTGTCCTCCTAGCCAACATGCCTCAGCTGGTGTCTGGCGGCTGTTGATGTGCCTCTTGCATCTCTTAGCCCCCTTTTATCAAACTCTGAGTGTATAGTATCAATTTGTTCTCATTCTGAAACTAAACAGATCACTTTTAAAACATCATTCACTCTACTCGGTATTCCCTTCCAACTTCGATTTCACTTCTGTCATGCATCGCCAGCCAGAAAGAAAGGCCTGGACACCATTGTGATAAACATTTAAGTGCCGTGACTGACAGATAGTGCGGAACGGCGGCACTTCCAAATACGAGGGAGCGAAAAGACTATTAAAGTGTCGTGTGAAATGATTTAATAAACAAACTGAAAGAAACCAATTCATCCGTGAACAGCTGCGTCACAAATATTGGAAAAGTAATTCTAAGACCAGGTGGGAGAAAAAATTGTCACGTTCCCACTGTATCCCGAATAAATAAAACTGAAGCAAATGGAACGAACACATTTGGAGACATCAAGGAGCGGCAGAAGAGAAAGATAGGAAGGAGAGGGCGTGCAGCATAAACTGAACTGGAAGAGAAAAGGCAAGGAGACCAAGAAGTGAGAAGCGACGTCTAGAGGAGGATGGCGGGGAGACTAAAGGTTCTGCTCCTGCTGGCGACGTGGATTGTAGTGAACGGCGTCGTCTGTGAGCTTCATGAGGGACAGTAAGTACCTAGTGACAAGTAACAGTGGTTGAGGTGGTAGTGGTTGTGATGGCTGTGGTGGCTGAGGTGGTGGGGGTGACTGGAGAAAAAAGGACTCATCGCTCAGCAGGAAAAACGAGCACACACACACACACAGACACACGCACACACACAAAAAAAAAAAAAACATACACACCTCGGCCTCAAGGGTGCCGTACTCCAGCTGGCCAGATAAAGGCAAAGGGCAACACACTTTGAACACAGGCTGAAGGAAGGAGAGGTCGAATGCGTGCGTTGCCTGCGAGCGAGGAAGATCCAGGTGTGAAGCGAGCGGGTGAGAAATGTTACCAGATTGAAAAGAAAACATCACGAAACATTTTGACACCGCTTTCCTTTTAATAACTTCATGATCCAATTATCTGTGCAAGTGGAAACGGGACCAGTCAGCTTCTCATGGCCGATTTCACAGTCGTTTTGTTTGTTTTGATCGTTACCAATGGCGGGGATCGACGCTATAGTATTTTCACTTAAAACTAGCCGATGGGGTAGTGGCGGCTGCGGGGTTAGCCTAGCCCCGCACCTTGCCACACACTCTCAATGCCTCTTGCTTCCTCTGCAGCCGCCACTACCCCATAGGCCAGTTTCACGTGGAAAATTATACCGTCAATCCCCGCCATTGGTAACGATCAAAACAAACAAAATGACTGTGAAAGCGGCCCTCAACCAACTTGTTTAAATATCAATTAGCCAGACAGCCAACTTCTACACTTTCAATTACCTCGCCAGCTAACCAACTTAAATATATTAACCACCAGTCAGGCAGCAAACTTCTACAAATTTCAATCAGACAGTCAGGGAAGCAACCAGTCAGTCTGCATGCTAACCATAATGCACAAATCCCAGCCAGCCCGCCAGCCAGCCAGCCCGCCAACTTGTCCCATCACCAGTCAGCCAGCGAGCCACAAAGCCTCCCGCGGCCACGATCACCCCCCTTGGATCATTACGGTCGTTCATGGATCATTACGCTGCCCCCTGACGGCCGCTGATGTTCCCCTCCCATGGCCTGTCCCCTCCACTCTGCGATCCCTTCCATGGCTAGTCCCCTCCACTCAGCGACCACCACTATGTCATCACTTGACCCCCCTACCCCTCTCCTCTCTTCTTCATCGCCTTCAGTATGTACTATTCCTCCTACCTTTCGCCCGACATAACATTTTGTCTCATCCATATTCCTCCTATTCCTTTCCTCTCGTTCTTTCTTATTCCTGTTTCCGTCGCATTGAGTTCAGTCATTCCACCATTCCATTTCTCTTCTGACAACTCTGTGGTCACGAGATGCTGCTGGTGACCCTCGCACCAAAGTGTGGGTAATCTTCCGCTACTCGGCGATGGTTTGAAAAATCAGCTTGTTTCGGTGGGGCTCAAATCTAGGTCCACGGGCTCAACACGCCTGCACGCTGACCACTCGGCCACCGCCTCCCCAGGACGAGATGGGTTCTAATGTTACGCCTTCCCTCTAGCCTCCCCCCCTCTTTATATAGATCTTCCCTCTACTCGCAACCCGCCTCTTCTCCTCTCTTCCCTTTTAACATACGCCTTCCCTCTCCCCGCCCTCCTCTTCAGACCCTTCCTCGGCGTCCAATTTCCCAGTATGGAATATTCTATCCGTTTCTCTTTTTTCTTTTTTTTTCAGATTCACGATTTCGTTTTTTTTCATTTTTTTTTTTTTTCATTGGTGCTCAAGGACATGCGAAATCAGATCCTCGTAATGTAGGGTTCGGTTTCTCCCTTCTCGTCTTGAATCGCTGATCTAAGGCTAAAAAGGAGGAGCGCTTCAGGACGCTCTTTTTTGTCAGCAAGCAGGATGGTGGGTGTGACTGGGCAAAATCAGCCGTTTTCTTCTTAGTCTAGCATAGACGAGGAAGTACAACAGAGAGAGAACTGAGATACATATATCTAGGTATGCTGATTGAGCCAAAGTTCATTTATATAGAGAATATAGATGAGGCAAAGCGGGATAAAGAAAGGTAAGGATAAGGAACGGGTGGGAGTGGAGGATGATGAAAGGGAATACAAAAAAATGTATCAGAAACACGGGAAAGGACGCAATGTGCGGGCCGATGAAAGGGAGAGGGCGATGAAAGGACGGGATGGAATTGGGAAGAGGGAGATTAAAGGGAACACACACACAATAAAGGATACCCAAAACATGAACGTGACCACCCATCAAACAGAAACGGGAAAATGCGTAACAGTAACTGGAGAAAGAAGGGAGAAACTGAGTGAGGCCCTGTTCACACTCTGGGCCACGACAACCCAGCGACTCAGAGCGTATACACGAGGTCTTGGGTGTGAAATGTTGATGTGAAAGGGTCGTACATGGTTGGAAAGAGGTCAAAAAACGATGGCCAGAAGCTGAGTCGGCAGTGTGAAGGGGGCTTTCGCTGCTCACATCAGCTATTTCTAAAGGTCAAAGAGGGGGTCAATTGGGCTCTAATGCATGTTTCTTTAGGTTCATGGTACAGAAGAAGGGTCAAACTACCACCAGGATCATAAAACTACTACTGGATATGCCCACAACTCCTACGAAAGCCTTGGCAACTTTGTGAACTTAGGCGACGAAATGTTTAGTAATACGGCCGTAAGAGTCGTATTTTAAGAGATTTCACCGGCCAAGAACACTTATTTGACAAGGCTTTCGTAGGAGTTTTGGGCATTTCCATGACTAGTTCTATGACCCTGGTGATAGTGTGACCCTTCCTCTGTACCATGAACCTGTAGAAACACTCATTAGAACCCGATTGACCCCCTCTTTGACCCTTAGAAATAGATATTGTGAGAAGCGAAAGAGTCTTGTAATACCACCCTAAAAGTCGCTGGGTTGTCGTGGTCCAGAGTCGGCACGGTGTGAACGGGGCCGGATGGCAGCGGAAGGAATGTGCGAGAGTACGGTGAAGAAAAAAAACGAGTAAAAAAGAAAAGAAGGATGATTAGGGATTTAGCTACATATGGCAAGGCTTGATGTGGTGGAGGAGCAGAAGTAAGAAAAGGAGGAGAGATAACGAAGAGAAGATGAGGAGAAGTAATGGAGATGAGGAGGAGGAGGAGGAGGTGAGATGAAAGGGACAGAGGGCGTGTAGAAAAGGAAGGGATGATGTGGAAGAAGAGACAGAGGAAGAGGATGAAAATAAAAACCTCAGGGATAGGGAAGGCGAGAGGGAGATGGAGGGAAGGAGAAGGAGGAGAAGGGTTGCATCGCCTCTCACCTACATGCAACACGAGCCGCACACACATTTGCATTTGGCCGCTCAGATTACCCTCAAGTCCGGCGCCATCGACACTCGTACCCGCCGAGGGATGATGGCGTGCCTTTTAGACCCACGATATCATTATGCTAACGAGTACCGTCTTTTCCTGACCACCTCCTTGATGCTAGGTGAGGAGTTCCCCCTAAAACTCCACGCCAACCTCGGTATATCTAACGTAGCACACTCACAGATGAAGAAATTTGTACACCCTCGATATCATTATGCTAACGAGTACCGCCTTTTTCTGGCCTCTCCCTGGGTGCTGGGAGAAGAGTCCCCCATTAACTCTATACCGCAACCTAACTTCAATATCTCTGCGCTAACTCACTTATTGGAAAAGCTTTTTTTTTATCCTTGGCATCGCTTTGCTACTATATATACCGCCTTTTTCCTACCTCTGCATGAGTACAGGGTGATTAGTGTAACTGTTGTTTTCATGTTAAACTCGAAATTTCTAAGCTAACCACGATATGTGTGTCTGCTAACTGATATATGACGTTGCTTCAGACACTTGAAGTCGCTTTGCTGCTGAGTTACTATAGTTAACCCTTGATTTTTATGCTAAACTCGAAACTATGAACCTAACCTTGATATATCTACGGCAACTCCCTGACACATGACGTGGACAGCAACATGACTATACAGCAACAACAAAAACAACACTACTACTACTACTACTACTACTACTACTATTACTACTACTTCTACTACTACTACTACTAGCCTACTACTACTACTGCTACTACTATTGATTGGAATTAAAGCGAGAAAAAAAAAATGGCTCCCCTCCCTCCTGATGCAATACATAAATAGCTATTAGAAGGGAAAGAAAACTCCATGTGCCAAACCATGAAAGTAGTAATGAGAGAAGTTTTATAAAAGGGGTTATCGCGAAAGTCCTGCAGGACAATGTAATCTTCGAAGCCATTGCTGAAAACGTTGTACATAAAACGCTTCCAGCATACGTGAGAGGGAGGGACGATGATGGGATGGGATCACAGAAAACGGGACAGCCTTCACAGTTAATCTCAGAACTTAAATGGTCCGGAAAATCGCAGATCTATACTTGGAGTCTAATTTCAAAAGTTCGAATGAAAACGTCCAATGAAAATCCTCCTTGGGAAGCCAAAACCAGGCAAGACTAAGCCGGCTGACCCATTTTTCTTTTATTTGTGATCTATGTCACTTAAAACGGTTCCCCCAGCCCACCTTCTACTCTTGATCCTTTCGTTAATACCTCATACACAAGGATATAAGAAGACTACAAGAGGTCAGACGGCCTTAACATGATAGCTACCGAGAGATGTTTATTCACCAAGTTCCCTTCCCATCCACAAATGCACATAACGTCCTTTTAAAGCTTTCCACTGGGTTTGCCTCGACTATATGCCTTTACAGTTTGTTCCTCTCGTCCACCACCCTGTTTGGGGACTACTTGTCTATTGCCTTTCTGAACCTGAATTTATCTAACTTATACCCACTGCGGCGTGTTTTTACATCAGTTTTTAATATACGTAAGTTCTTTTTCTCACTTCCCCCACATGTCCGATGAATTTATACTGATCACTAAACAGATCCTCGGGAAAGGGACTAACTGTTGTTCGATAACGGAATGGCAGTTGTCAACAAGCACTCATCTGTCGCTGGTGTACTGGCTTCCACGCTTGCGCTCCGTTATTTACTTTTCCTCCTGGTAACTTTCCTCAAGCCTCCCCGGCACAGCGAGAGGCTCACGCGGTAAAGGGAGACGGAGGAGGGTCGTCCTTACTTTTATGCTCTCTATATTAGGCTTTAGAGGCCGCTGGACGCTTGGCTTTACTTTGCAGGGTATGCTTTGCTGCTTCTCTCTCTCTCTAGATAGATAGATAGATAGATAGATAGATAGATAGATATAGATAGATAGATAGATAGATAGATAGATAGACTTGAGTGCCTTTTTGTATGGTGTAGTGGTTAAAAGTATGAGGCAGTCTAGTAGAAGAGTATACTCTCTCTCATGCCTTTTTTTTGGTGTGAGTGTGCGTGTGTGTGTGTGTGTGTGTGTGTGTGAGAGAGAGAGAGAGAGAGAGAGAGAGAGAGAGAGAGAGAGAGAGAGAGAGCATACAGCAGTGTAACAATATATGATGAAAAGTGATCCGTCTCAGTTGACAGTTGAATCATCGTAATGTTGACAAATGCAAAGATAAAGGAAAGAAAAGGTCAAATTAGTCATCGCGTCATTTGTTTACATAAAAGCGTCGACGGTGTCTGCGTCACCACCTCGCGGCGTTCGTGTTCTTCCCGGCGCGTCGCATCGCAGCGAATGGAACACTTGGCTCAGGACAGAAGAGCGAGCTGATGTCTTATGGCCTGCAGATGTATTAGGGTCTTTATTTTTTATTTATTATTATTTTTTTTTTTTTTTGCTGTGTGCGAACGCCAGTGTTAAAATTATGTTCTGAAATGACTGTCATGACCAATTTTATAAAGACTTTGAACTCTACTTAAGAGACAAATTATGTAGGACACGGTTTAAGGCCGCTTTCACATGCAGTCACTTTGTTTGTTTTGATCGTTACCAATGGCGGCGATCGACGCTATTGTTTTCCACGTGAAACTGGCCTATGGGGTAGTGGCGGCTGTAGAGGAAGCGAGAGGTGTTGAGAGTGTGTGGCAAGGTGCGAGGCTAACCCCGCAGCCGCCACTACCCCATCGGCCAGTTTTACGTGGAAATACTATACCGCCATTGGTACCGATCAAAACAAACAAAAGTAACTGTGAAAGCGGCCCTTAGTCGGCAATCAGTCTGGCCTTTTATAACGGCGAAACAACTCTTATCGCTTGGTGGTGGTGGTGGTGGTGGTGTTGACGGCTGTGCTGCCTGTGCATACATAAATTCACACACGCCTACACAAGTGGCGAGGGAACAACGCTTGTAACACACACACACACACACACACACACACACACACACACACACACGACTACATGGGACGCGAAGGGGCACCGGCTCTATACACACACGGACACGTGTACACGAAGGGCGAGAAGTGGCGGCAGTACACATACGTAAAGCATACACGACCATGCTAATGGGCAAGACAGCGGCTGGCAAGGCAACGCACGTCAATATAACACGCTAAACCAGTGGCCAGGTGGCTCAACGCAGGTGTGACAGGGAGAATCACCACCTGTCTGTCTGTCTGTCTATCTTTCTGTATGATTCTATGTCTGTGTCGATATGTCTCTCTCTCTCTCTCTCTCTCTCTCTCTCTCTCTCTCTCTCTCTCTCTCTCTCTCTCTCTCTCTCTCTCTCTCTCTGCCTGTGTGTCTCTTTTCTCTCCTTTATTTCTTCCTTCTCGGGGTACAAGGGTGTGCCGTGTAAAGGTCACGATGCTCGAGGTGCGGTGGTGGTGGTGGTGGTGGTGATATTATTATTATCATTAGTAGTAGTGGTAGTAGTAGTAATAGTAGTAGTAGTAGTAGTAGTGGTGGTTGTAGTAATAGTAGTAACAGTAGTAGTGGTGGTGGTGGTGGTGGTGATAGTATCAGTCGTAGTGATGGTGGTGGTGGTGGTGATAGTATCAGTAGTAGTGGTGGTGGTGGTGGTGGTGGTGGTGGTGGCGGCGGCGGCAGTGGCGGTGGTGCATCAGCTTCAAAGAAAAGCCTTCCAGGAGGAGAGGAGGACAAGAAGACAGGAAGGAAATGAGATGGGTAAGAAGTGACGCAAAAAAAAAAAAGACAGGGAGGCGATGGGAGGAGAGAAGTGGTAAGGGTAGAGGCGGGAGTGGAAAAGGAAGGCCATTGTAGTGAGGAGAGGAGAGGAGAGAGAGAGAGAGGGGAGGAGAGGAGATGAGAGAGGAGAAGCGATGAGGGAAGACAGAAGGTCGTACTACATGAAAACGGGAGAGAGAGAAAAAAGGAAAAAGAGGAAAAAGAGCTGAGGTAAAACAGAGAACAAATGAGAATATACACGTGACCAAAGGCGAGAAGAATACAGAATTGAGAAAGAAGAAAAAGAGGAGCGGCAAGAGAGAAAAGAGAAAGAGCCAGACGGTCGTGTTCCCCAGGGTCGAAGGCCAGTCGATCCAGGAATTACTAGACCTGCAGGGGTGAACGCCGGGAGGGGAGGGAGTGGAGTCGGCGAGGGAAGGAGGTGAGAGGAAGTGTGCGAGGGGCTGCAGGAGGGAGAAGGTATAGAGAGTGAGGGTAAAAATAGTGAAGTAGAAGTAGAAACAGTAGAAAGAGAGGGACCAAGGTGAGGTGAGAGCCTGCAGGAGTGGGAGAGGGAGGGCGAGAGGGAGAGGTGATATACTGCACAGAGGAGGTGAGGGAGAAAAATGAGGGAAAGCTTACACTACATAAAACCTGAAGAGTGGAAAGACAGTGATTGGAAAGAAACGTACCCGGTGAAATAATCCTTCACCATATTCACATCACCATTACTCCCACTGCCACCACCACCACCACCATCACCTCAGCACCACACGACAACCATCATGCCCACCAGTACACCATCAACCACTGAAATATCAATCGCTTTCTCTGCCATTAAAATTAACATCGTAATTCTTTAACCACCACAACCACCACCACTACTACTACTACTACTACTACTACTACTACTACTACTATTACTACTACTACTACTATTATTACGCCCTCTCATATTTATCTTGTCATCCCTTCAACCTGCTCCTCCCCCTCCCCCCTTACCTTTCCCATCCCCACCAAGGCAGGTCATGACGCAAGCCTCGTCCTCCCACACCCTCGAGGATGACGTTACTCGCTCAATTACCCTTTTTCGTGCACATTTAAGGACATTTTCGCAATTCATCGGCTAAGTGTACATTTTCATAGTCTGCTCCCCTTTCCCTCGTTCTCTCAACCCTCCTCTTTCTCTCGCCTTTACTTTTCTACTTTGATAATTCTTTCTTTCTCTCATTCATTTTTTTTCTTATTCTTCTTCTTTTTCCTCCCCTCCTCCTCCTACTCCCCCTCGTACTCTTATTCCTCCTCCTCCTCCTCCTCATCTCCTCCCATTCTCCTCCGTTCCATTAGTCCCTTCGGGCTTTCAGCGGGCAAAGGGTTCGCCTCTTCCTACCTTGTTTTCCTTGTGTTTGTATAATTAAAGCAAACATTCTTGGTGTTCATTTATACTGCAACGCAACTCGCTTCAAGGCAGGAACTATACACAGGAATGCTTTCCAATAGGAGGCGCATAACACGAAAGCCTCCGTAGTGTTAGTATTTGTTTACATAATTTATTTATTTAGGGGTAGGCTACTATTAAAATGTAGATGAGCTGCTACTACTACTACTACTACTACTACTACTACTACCACTACTATATTATTATTATTATTATTATTATTATTATTATTATTATTTTTATTGCTAGTATTATTGGTATTGCTATTATCTTTTACATTTCACATCCGACACACACACACACACACACACACACACACACACACACACACACACACACACACACACACACACACACACACACACACACACACATAAATAAGTAAATAAATAGTTAAATAAAGAGGTTGTTCCACTTACGAAACTGACAGATTATCATGATTATTATCCTTATCATTGCTATTATTGTTATTATGATAAAAGATTATCATCATTATCATCAATATTATCACTGTTACCTCTGACATTTCACGCTATAGACACAAACACAAACAAAAAATAGAGTTCTACGCACGAAACAGATAACCATTCCGAGCGGATAATTTACGAGGCAATTCATCGCATGTTATCGCCCGTCCTCTGACAAGATAACGCGACAACACACAGCCACACCGCTGGGGATGAATTTGCGGGCAGGTGAGGCGAGGACGGAGAAGGCGCGGCACAGGTGTGGCTGGTGGTTAGTGCGGACACGGGGGCGTGCTAGTGAGGGCAATTAGGGAAGTCTGTGTTGGCGTGTGTTCACCGCGGAGGCTGTCAGCTGGGGGAAAAGAAATAACCGCAACAGTATGCTCTTCTTTGTTCTAATATTATTTTCCTCTTTTCTCTCCTCCTCTCCTTCCTTTTCCCCTTTTTCCTCCTCTTCTCCTCCTCCTCCTCCTCCTCTTCTTCTTCTTCTTCTTTTTTTTCTTTTTCTTCTTCTTCTTCTTCTTCTTCTTCCTCTTCCTTCTCCCCCTCCTCCTCAGCAGGCAACCTCGTAATGAGCCAACAGGCTTTCTGTTGCCTGTCATTCCATGTTTCCTTTTCCTCCTCCTCCACCTCCCTTCTTTTCTTCCTCGATCTTCGTCTTCCTCTTCATCACCATAACAACCCAACACACCCACACCCACACACACCCACACCCACACCCACACACACACACACACACGAAAATAAGGGAACCTGAGTCCACTGAGGTTTAGGAGGGCTGAGGGAGGGGAGGCGGCGTCGGTCTGGGAAGAAAGGAGGAGGGGGAAGGAATAATCCGAGGGGGAAAAACTCGCCCTGTGGAGCCCCTGCCTCTGCCGCCTGGCTCTTATTGGAGTCCCTGAGCACCGCCTGTAGCCAGGAGCCTCGGAATGGCAAGCGGCGTGACGAGTGCTGCATAATTCGTCCCTCTAGCGTCCATCTCCGCCTTCATTTGAAAGTCTAAGTTCAACGCAATGTCTCCAGGATTACTCCGCGCGCCCCACCCGGGACGGCTATAGCGGCTCTCCTCCAGACTCCCTCTGTTCAGTGCATTAGGTTTTGTGATACACACTAGTGCGCCTGGCGGGTCAATAAGGGACGCAGGCATTTTACATCCGGTCCTGAACGGCTCTCCGGGTGTAAACGGTTCCAAAGAAAAGTGGCTGTATTGTTCGGGCTGTATGTTTCGGGGTGTGAATCCTCCTAAGAAGACAGGCTTCCTTCGCTCCTGAAAGGCCTTGGGGGTCTAAACAGCTTCACACAGGATACTTTTTTTTTTCTTCCTTTTCAAGGATTCCGGTGTCAATGAGGGGTTTAAGTAAGAAACGAGGGGCCCAGGCCCTCAAGGCCTCTCGTGGCCAATTCGTTGTGTAAGAGCTTAGCGGGGAGGGAACATTTATTGCCCTGTGAATGGACTGCTCCATACAGGACCGGGCTGAGTAATATTTGTCAGCCATATTAGCCGCCTCGTTCATCGCCTCGTTCACGGCCACTGGCGCATGTGATCTCTTGCGTCGTGGTGCTCTAATCACACAATGAGTCTTCCCTCGACGTGCAAGTATAATGGTGCACACATAAGCTGATGTGTGGGCGAGTCGTGCACACGGTGACGAGAAAGTGGTTGGTGGTACACACAGTTAACGGCGTAGCAGCCAATGACGTTCTCACTGCATGGTGTAACATCAGCTAGTAAACATATTAGTTATTGCACAGTCCCGCATACACAGCACACAGGCACCCGACGCTCTCACACTGAGATGATAAACGGCACCGCGAAATTTGCATATCAAGAATAATCTCCCGCCTCGTCCTGACGCGGCGGCGTCCGGCGGTACACTACGCTGATCCGGAGGCCACTTGGCATCCAGCCCGGATATACAGGACTCTAGACGCCCCCCATGGGGTCTCCAGGTGACCCTGGGAGAAACGGCAGGGGATCTAGAAGTCCGCCCAACGGGCAAACTGAGCTAAAAAAAATGGGTAAGCTGGGCTGTGGAGGTTCAACCTGCGATACAGTGGGAAATAGTGGACTATTTTGGGGTAAACTGAGCTCCAGAGGTTCACCCTGAACATTGGGCTACAGAGGTTCACCTTGGGGTAAACTCGACTCGAGGTCCACCCAGGGCTACAATGGGTTATACAGGTCCATCCTGGGTAAACTGGATTTTATGAGTTCACCCTGGGTATGCCAGGCTGCAGGAGTCGTACCTTGTGTATCCCGAGCTCTAGCATATCCCAGCATAACCCTGGGTTATGCTAAGCACTAGAAGTCCACCCAGTGTTACGATGGGCTTTAGAGCTTTACCCAGGTGTATACTGGGATATAAGTTCCACCCTGGGGTTTGTAGGGCTTTATCCAACCTGGTCGATGTTCACCCTGTGGTATGATGAAATTTAGAAATTTGTCCTGGGATACGCTGGCTCCTGTTTCTTCCCCCTTTCCCCCTGCCCATTGTCTCTAGACCGCTGAAATACAGACAAGGGAGAGCCTAAGCCTAAGGTGTGACGCAACACTCACGAGTAGAGGCAGGCCGAGGCAACACTACACGACCCCCAAACCACCACAACCGCCACAAACTTCTCGCCTAATCCCGCCGCCGCCGCCGCCGCATGTATGGCAGCGGAATTATCCTTCGCATCTTCGTCACTCGTTCCGTTTAATCTCGTTGGCGCTGCAAACCGACGGTAAAATTTACGTGACGAGGTAATTCCACAGAGACGAAATTCACGTCTCGGTTAATTGCTACCACGAGGACAACCACCGTCACAACCATTACTGTTACTGCTACTAGTACTGCTACGGTTACTTCTACTATCTACTACTGCTACTACTTTTTTTTTTTTAACAGCTAAGGAGACAGTTCAAGGGCGTAAAGAAAACTATTAAAAAAAAAAAAAAGCCCGCTACTTACTGCTCCTGAATAGAGGTCAAAGGAGTGTTACTATTACTGCTACTACTACTATTACTACTACTACTTCTACTACTATTACTACTACTGCTACTACTACTATTACTACTACTACTACTACTACTACTACTACTACTACTACTACTACTACTACTACTACTACTACTACTACTACTACTACTACTACTACTACTACAACTAATAATAATAATAATAATAATAATAATAATAATAATGATAATAATAATAATAATAATAATAATAATAATAATAATAATAATAATAATAATAATAATAATAATAATAATAATAATAAAATATATACTACTACTACTACTACCACCATCACCACCACCACAACTACCATTCGTTTCTCTGTCCATTACAACATCTGCTAAAATCAATATCCTTGTCGACGTCAACGATGACCTCGGATAACCAAAGCTAGTCATTCTAAACCTTCAGGGTCAGGGTTGCTCATCACAGCTTGTCTTCCCTGCAACACCCGACGACTGACAAGACTGAAACACACACACACACACACACACACACACACACACACACACACACACACACACACACGTTACCTTTTCCTCGTGTCCCATGCACTTGACTGACAGGTAATAATGTCGCTCACTGGTCTTCATTCTCTCTCTCTCTCTCTCTCTCTCTCTCTCTCTCTCTCTCTCTCTCTCTCTCTCTCTCTCTCTCTCTCTCTCTCTCTCTCTCTCTCTCTCTCTCTCTCTCTCTCTCTCTCTCTCTCTCTCTCTCTCTCTCTCTCTCTCTCTCTCTCTCTCTCTCTCTCTCTCTCTCCAGGCACTGACAACACCATATATAGTTCAATTTCATTCGGTACACAACTTTAATCTCTCTCTCTCTCTCTCTCTCTCTCTCTCTCTCTCTCTCTCTCTCTCTCTCTCTCTCTCTCTCTCTCTCTCTCTCTCTCTCTCTCTCTCTCTCTCTCTCTCTCTCTCTCTCTCTCTCTCTCTCTCTCTCTCTCTCTCTCTCTCTCTCTCAGACGCGGTGGCAGTGGCTGTGTCGCGTCTTCGTGCTGCTGTTCCCTGTCACCGCGGCGGTCCGGACTTTTCTAACTCTTAGGCGCCGTCGTGTCCCATTGCACGAAACGTCATCATACTTCTGTGCATGTTGTCCTTGTTTTCGTTCCTTTGTAAGACTTGTTTTGGTATCGCACATACACTGAATTCTTCCAAAGAGCAAGGTTTTCTTATTTGTCTGGCACGTTTTAGCAACACCCACACCCACCCCGACCCAACCATCCCGAAAACCAACACACACACACACACACACACACACACGCACACACACACACACAAAGAGAACATTAAGCTACTCTACAACGCAGGCCGCCCCGCCCGGACCACTCAGTATTCCCCTCGTCGTCCCTCGTGTGTACTCCGCCCGTCCAGGTAGTTTATAGCCACCTTTGACACAGGCAGGTAACACACAGGTAAAAGTGGGCGGCGAACAGGTGAGGAGGGACTCCTGGAGTGCTGCCGGTGCCGCCGTCCACTGGCAAGGAGCTGCGCTGACCACATTTCTTAAATTGTTTATTGACAGTCCAGACTAAAAACTATAAAATGCGGGCAACATGCTGTTCCTTCCGGCAAAATGGATATATAAGACTGTGACGGCGTTTTGATATACATTTCCTTAATGAGATGCTGGAGAGGGGAAGGAGATTTTTATAGCTTGTGGAAAAACAACAGAACTAGCAAATACAAAAATTCAAGGCGTGGCGTAAAAATAATCCTGCCAAACTTAAGATGGAAATTTATTGGATACATCGTACATTAATTACTTATATATAATGTCCCTATTGAAATATTATGACTTCAAAACAACTGAACACACATTGGAAAATACATATCAAAGAAGTAATTATTCATAACACTACACTGACTAATACAACAATACACTTACTTAAAAAAATTACAATGTCATTATTATTATTATTATTATTATTATTATTATTATTATTATTATTATTATTATTATTATTATTATTATTATTATTATTATTATTATTGTCATTATTATCATTACTATTATTATTTGTATTGTTGTTATTGTTATTACTGTTGTTATTATTATCATCATCATCATCATCATCATCATCATTATTATTATTATTATTATTATTATTATTATTATTATCATTAATAGTATTATTATTATTAGCAAAAATAACTAAAAACAATTATAATACTTAATCCCATTATGGTCGCTTTGATCTTAATTGTTCACTTCCTGAGGCACGGAGGACCAGAAGGATGGAGGAGGAGGAGGAGGAGGAGGAATATAGAGGAGGAGGAGGAGGAGGAGAAGGAGAAGGAAACAGAACAGAAGAATGATAGGAGAGGAAGAAAAGGAAGAAGAAGAGCCGCAGTAGCAACAGAGAACGGAAGAGAGCGAGCGAAAGAACATTAGCCTTCATCGTGGCCGCGATTAGAGACGGCAGCGCGGCGGGGAGGGAGGGGCATCTGGAGGTGTGAGGAGGAGCGGCTGTTACAGTGATGGGTGCCACCTTTCCGGCCGCTGGCAGGCTGCTATTACGGCTTGGTGCGGCAGGGGCGGGAGGGGCGGGGCGAGGAGGGGCTAGCATGGGCAAGAAGGCTTCCCCGGGTTACGGGTGTAGCGAGGCGTTAGCGATGATGGAGTGTGATTACTCCAGAGCTGAGCTGACTGTGCCGCCACACACACACACACACACACACACGCGACGTGTACACAGGTCACCTCTGCGAGGCTCCACTCCAGCAATATTCCCGTCCTGGATAATGGCTCCGATCACTCGTTCAGTGGCCCACCACCTGCCCTTGAGCAAGACCTTGTTGCCCTGAGCCCTCCAGAGCCTGCCGCTGCCCTCGAGGCCTCAGCTCTCGGGCACCGCGAGGCACCGCTGCAGGGGTCATGTTTCTTAGGTTAAGTTAGGTTAGGTTAGTTAAAGGTCCTTCTAAGTAAAATAATGAGAAAGAATCATCACTCACACAAACCATTTCATAATATATATCAACGCATGGGTGATCAGTTTATGCATCATCTATTTTGGGAGGTTTATATCATGGCAGAAATTTGGCCCATCGCTGGTACACGGTAAAGCCACAAATTTGGCCCGACGCTGCTACCGGGATAAAGGAGGTAAGAGTAAAAAAATGCAGAGAAATGTGAGTTACTGATGACGGCAAGATGGGTTAGTGAAGTGCCTGGAGGAGGGAATGGCGAGGTGGAGCTGAATAACATGGACCAGAGGTGACGGCGATGTAGGTAGGGAAAGAGAAACGAGAAAGGCGAGAAGAAAGGATATGAATGGCGTAATGGAAGAGAGTGGGATACAGGGATAACTGCGAAGTGGGTTAGCGAAGTGACAGTGGAAGGAGCGAAGCGACAGAAGCAAGAGAGAGGGTTGGATCAGGTAAGGGAGCAAAGGATAGTGAAGACGTAGAGGCTTAAGATAATGTGGGTTAGCAAAGAGTCGTCCAGAAGGGTGGGTTGAGAGGAGGGAGGGAAGGAAAGAGAAGGTAGAGGGCAGGGAACCAGGGGAGGGGAGCAGGGCTTAAGATAATGTGGGTTAGCAAAGAGTCGTCCAGAAGGGTGGGATGAGAGGCGGGAGGGAAGGAAAGAGAAGGTAGGGGCAGGGAACCAGGGCAGGGGAGCAGGGTATAGTGTTGTATTCGCTAAGACACCCGCGTTCCCATACCCGGCGGCGGTGTCTGTGTTGCTCTGCTTTGGTCTTGAAGCCGCGAACACACTGTAATAACACACGCAAGGGGGAATTACGAGGCTGTTGTGGTAGAGATGTTGACATCTAATTCGTTCTTATTGTGCCTTTGTTTGTTTCTCTCTCTCTCTCTCTCTCTCTCTCTCTCTCTCTCTCTCTCTCTCTCTCTCTCTCTCTCTCTCTCTCTCTCTCTCTCTCTCTCTCTCTCTCCTTGTTTTACTGGATGAACTCTGTGCCTTTAAGCCTCTACTTTGCCTATCTTCCCTTCACTTTATCTGAGCCCCGTGAACCTTACCGCCGGGATACGAAGTCAAACCCACCAGTGTGAGACGTCAACTGTTTAATTGTGACTTATTTCACGTATATATTTAACAGTAACAAAAAGAAACGCTGACTTCATAGATTTTTTTGGTTCAGGAGACAGGCCATGAGTTTATAGGCTTCTGTAAATAGTTAGGAAATGGTAGGGCGAAATTAATTGGAAACCACAAAGCACCTATACTCAAGGAAGCTGACTTAACTGTGAGACTTTAAGTTACTAGTTGAAATTTCGAGTAATGCACAGACTGATAAAGTGCCGTGTAAAAGAGAGAGAGAGACAACTTTGTGTTATCGAAGAATACGGGATAGATGTCTGGAAGGGCGTGTCGAGTTGGATAAATTAGTTAGAGGGAATATCCAGTCTGTGTTACTGCAACTGACCCATTCTCTTTTTCTCATGTCAGTATCATACTAACCCACCAACACAACAAGGCATCACAGATTCTAGCATTACACGGCCTTCTGCCTCCCTGTCTTGTTCACCAGAAAGGGTACAGACAACTCACCGTCCAAGTGGTTTGTATTTACACGTATTTTTTCTCTTTGAGCGCAGAAACAACCCAGACTGCCAACACGACAAGGCATCACGGATTTTACTGTTAGCTCAACATGGGCGTCTCTTTCCTTCAGTCTTATTCACCACGCCAATCATCACCTGATTAAGTATTCACGGGTACTTCTTTTTTTGGGGGGTGAAACATGCCGACCCACCCACAAGACAGGACAGCTCGAGATCTTAGGTTACATAAGCGCCTCTCTCTGTCTTGTCTGAAACGAAGCCACGCCACTCAGCATCCTTGTAGCTAGCATTTAAACCT
Organism: Eriocheir sinensis; assembly: GCF_024679095.1. Taxonomy (NCBI): domain Eukaryota; kingdom Metazoa; phylum Arthropoda; class Malacostraca; order Decapoda; family Varunidae; genus Eriocheir; species Eriocheir sinensis. The sequence continues at coordinate 295,687 of NC_066518.1, read as the reverse complement.
TTTTTTCTTCTTACACTAGGCCCTCCTGTTCGCTCTGCCTGTAAACTGAATGTGTCCCTTTGTTGCGATGCGTGGCCAAGAACGTAAATGGAGCAATTCTGCTGCGGTACTTTTCAAAGAGCCAGATTACCTCCCAATTACCGTGATCCACCTGGGCAGAATAGCGGTTAAGGTGAAGAGGTAACACGTGGGCGACTTACAACCCCTCGGGGACGCTACACGCTCTATATTCTCAGCCGCCGCCTCGCTTTTTGAATGACTCCATTTAAGCCTCCTCTTCCCTGCGTCAGTCCAGACAAGAGATCAAGCGTATATCATCTGGCCCGGTTTTTTTTTGTTTTTTTTACCTCATTGCCTCATTTTTTTCACTTCATTCAACTGAAGACCATTATCCTCGCGTCAGTCCATATGCAAAATCAAACGGATCATCAGGAAAGTTTTCTTTAATTCTTTTCAGCCGTGTGTTGGTTCACAAGTTCAGGTTTACACGTTCACCGAACAGCTTGTTTCTTATTCCTGTTAATTCACTGCGTTAGCATAAACATTCATCAGACCTGCTGTTTGTGATTTATGCTGCAGGGACCACAACCTCTTCCGCCCTCCCTCTGCCTGTATAAACGGCCGGGTATTAATGAGTGCTCAAGACGTTAGCAGTCACGCGGCTGTGAACACGTGACCAGCGGGGCGAGGCGACGGGATACCCATATAAGGTTGTCGTGTGCATGTATGTGTGTGTGTGTGTGTGTGTGTGTGTGTGTGTGTGTAATTCGCCCACGGCCTGATCACGAGTTGGGCTGGCAATCGCCAGCAAATACCCTCCCGACCCGAGCAAGCTCCTTATAACCGATCTCTGGGTACTGCCAGAACCTTCACACACCACACACCCCATCCTCCTTGCTCAAGGGGGGAGAGTAACCGCTCCTCTGTCAGTGGAAAAATCCGCCTGAGCAGGGCTCGAACCTCCGCTCTACCACTGAGCTATCGGAGCGGTGTGTGTGTGTGTGTGTGTGTGTGTGTGTGTGTGTGTGTGTGTGTGTGTGTGTGTGTGTGTGTGTGTTTTACGTCTTGGCCTATTGCGCCGGTAGGCTTCTTCCCGGTGGATCCTGATGGTCGGTCCAAGGCTTCTTCCCGGTGGGTCCTGATGGTCGGCCCAGCCCGTTCTGGCGCAGGCGAGTGTTTATAGTGGCGCCATCGTGTGTGTGTGTGTGTGTGTGTGTGTGTGTGTGTGTGTGAGAGAGAGAGAGAGAGAGAGAGAGAGAGAGAGAGAGAGAGAGAGAGAGAGAGAGAGAGAGAGAGAGAGAGAGAGAGAGAGAGAGAATAAATAGATAATGATCACCCTTACGTAATAGGAGACTGACCGAAACACGAGAGGGCACAAAACACTTTTCACTCGTAGCGAAAAAAAACTCACTCCTCTACACACGCGATTAAACCCTTGATCGCCTGTACACGCACGCTACACCTCGTCTCGGGCAACGGGCATCATCATCATTTTCTTCATCAGCAGGATTCCACTGGAGGCGCCAGAGCGGCCTCGTGTAAGATGAAGACTGGCAGCCGTCGCCTCGGGGGTGTGGGCTGAACCTCCCGTGCTTGCCCTACACCCGACGCAGCACCCGACGCGTCATGTATAGTTTGGTCAGCTAAACGACGTAGCATCTAAGCCTAAATAACCTTTTGAGATCGTTGTTACTGATACTGCACATATAAAATCACAGACTTAATTCACAAGCAACTAATACTTCTACTGACCCTGTGGCGAGGCGACGTGCACCTCCCCCCCCTGACGTATGCCCCTGTTGATTGATTGATTAATACTGCAGCTAATCAGGCAATGAACACCCTGATGCCTTCCCTCACACTCTACGTTCAGTCTCTCCCTATAGTAGCTTGTTCACCTTAACATGACGTAAAATCGAAGCCATTCATCATTCTTCAAGACCATTTCTACTGATATTATACACCTAAGTTCACAAGCAACTGATACTTAAGGTAAATCAACAACTGAACATACATTTTTTTCATCCTACTTTCAGTGTCTGTGTAGTAGTGTGTTCTGCTGAACATGACTCATCAACTCCACCCATTCTCATCGAGTTTGTTCAGTCTATCCAGGTGTATATGCCCCGCCCACTCCCAGTCAGAATCCACTAACACAGATCATATGCATTATACACATATACATTCACGATGCAAGGAAAGGAAATAGAGTCGCACTGCCTGCAGGGTGGGATTCGTTCGTCAATTAAATACTGACATTCTTGAAAAAATATATAAAAATATGTCAAGGGGCAGGAAGGAGAGGCCGCCATGTGGGTGCTGGGAGCGGGGAGTGGAAGCGGGGAGGGCAAACGGATATGAACGAAAACGACGTTCAAATTTCTCTGCCTTGATGGCTCTCGGCTTCAATTTACTTCGTCCTGATGACTCTCTCGGTAATCTCAATATGAATTTTGGCCAATTTAATATTTTACTCTTCATGCGAGCTCTACCCGTCTGGCACTGACAATTACGAGAATTTATAACAGAGGGACAGAAGGCACGATATTACACGTCTGAGGATTCCGCAGTGACTGACGCTCGAGTGGTATAATTTCGTCCGTCGCTTAAGCTCGTGGGTTCAAGTTCCTCTAAATATACACTCCCTCGCCTGACTAGCCTCGCATAATTCAGGCCAAAATACATACGACCCACTCTACTACGACAACCAGGACGACCAAGAGGAGGGTGCACGGGTCGAAACTTTGTAAACACGGGGCTCACGTAAGACTTAAAGGAAAGGGTTTTAATACATATACACTTTTCTTTTTACGCTTAACTTAGCAATACGGATAAATTGCAAACAGTGATGCGGCTGAAGAGAGAAGGCCTTGCCCGGTGGTGGTGGGGTGTATTGGGGGATGATGCACCCCTGGCGAAGGCAAAGTAGGAGTGAGGGACTGGTGTTTATATCATCCACATTCTCCTTTCAAGAGAACACAATGAAGTAGTATGAAATTGAATTGTTCCATTTGAGGATATTATCTTGTATTCTTTCATTTTCTTTCTTGCACGAACTTCTAGCGTTTTCTTCTTATTATTATTATTATATGAAATACATACCCACTTGTCACCATGCACAACACACCAATACTAACAATTACACTTGATTCACTTCCCTCCCTTGCACACTCGACTCCCCCGTCCCCCCAACAGCCCTGCGCATTATTGTCCAGATCCAGATTTATTTTGGCTTTGGTCTGCCGTCTTCACACCATCAAAAAACCTGCGAGTTACTTAATGACTTCGCTAGGGGAAGGTAGAAGGCCTTGAGGAAGTGGGTATACAAGAGAACACTCCCTAGTCAAGCTAAAATGCAAGTGTGGCAACAATGTCTACATTAACCACTCAGTTATTTAAGTTTACGAGGCAGCTACCCGTGCATGAATTGCTTAGTGACGCGGCTAAAGGAAGAGGTTGCAGGAGCGTGCCGGTGTACATACATTTAACGTGATCCAGCCCCAAGCAGGAACCAGATACGAGTGTGGGAATGATGGCCGTGACTGTGTGATGAGAGTAATTACGCGATGGTATCAGGGGGCGGGTCTAGCGGATAATTGTCGTGTTGATGACAGGCGCGTGGCAGCGGACAGGCCTTCGGGGCGGGGACTAGAGAGTTATAATCTTACTGGGAAATGATTGTATACGCCGATAAAGTGTTAGAATCGACACCAACATCGTAAAGGGTTAGCGGTGCAGTGTATTAGGTCGAATCTCTCTCTCTCTCTCTCTCTCTCTCTCTCTCTCTCTCTCTCTCTCTCTCTCTCTCTCTCTCTCTCTCTCTCTCTTTCAGCAGCCACCCTTTGTTCCCGTCAGTCTAGCCTAACTTCCTCTGGCCACAAAGTTTCATCGCTGGCCGCCTTTACGCCTTTGCCTCGCCGCCGCCTTCCTCGCCAATCCATTATTTCTCTTACTTCTCTCTTCACCACTGGTCTGTTCTCCTGTCCGCCCATTCTCTCTCTCTCTCTCTCTCTCTCTCTCTCTCTCTCTCTCTCTCTCTCTCTCTCTCTCTCTCTCTCCACGACTGCCGCGGTACACAGCCTCCCATTCGTCACTCCCCATTCAGCCGCCAATCCTGTTCACACTGAGGCTTTGTTTACCTTCCCCGACCCTCGCCGATACTTGCCTTGCCTTCCGACCTCCCTCCCTCCATCCCTCTCTCTTCTCTGCCAGGGTCATGACACACACACACACACACACACACACACACACACACACACACACACACACACACACACACACACCTGGGATAAAGATTTGTGTATTCGTATACGAATACTTCAAATTCCAACGAATGCGTATATGAATTCCAATACACTGAAATGATTCTACTTGGAATACAAATACGAATACTCCTTGAAAATATTCATGAAAACATTCAGGAATACTTTTTTGCTGAAAATACCTTCTTGATGTAACTGGGAATGGAACTGTTCTAAAGTCATGGAAAAAAACTCTCTCGCTTGCTCTTTCGCTGCAAGGCCCGGGCAAACTATATCAGTAATATACACATATTCAATATAAGAGTAGTAAGTAATGAAAGAAAGTGACGGGGGAGAAGCCGTTAGTCTGTCAGTCGGTCAAGTGACGGGGGATAACCCACCAGTCAGTCAGTCAAGAGTGGCGGAGGAAGGATCCGTCACGCAGTCAGTGAGTCGGTCAGTCAGTCAGTCAGTCGTTATTCAAAGTGGTGGAGGGAGGATCCGTCACGCAGACAGTCAGTCAGTCAAGTCAGTCAAGAGTGGCGGAGGGAGGATTTGTCACGGAGTCAGTTGGTCAGTCAAGTCAGTCAAGAGTGGCGGAGGGAGGATCCGTCACGGAGTTCGTTACTCAAAGTGGCGGAGGGATGAGGGGGAGGTGGGGTGGAGAGTGAGTTAACTGGGATGAGTGAAGCGTTAGGGGAGATGCTGTATTACCAGGAGGGAGAAATGAGGGGCGGGAAGGGGAGGGTCCACTAAACCATAAAGTGTTGTTGACAATATACAGCGAAAGAAATGTTAAATTGTGGGGCTGGGAGAGTGTATGTGTGCTGTGTGTGTGTGTGTGTGTGTGTGTGTGTGTGTGAGAGAGAGAGAGAGAGAGAGAGAGAGAGAGAGAGAGAGAGAGAGAGAGAGAGAGAGAGAGAGAGAGAGAGAGAGAGAGAGAGAGAGAGAGAGAGAGAGAGAGAGAGAGCAATAATAATAACAGTGAGAAAAGGAGAGAGGTGTTGAAGGTAATGTTACAGGAGGAAACCGATAGATAGATATAAACAAACAGATAGTGAGAGAAATATATGACGCAAGGGAGAAAGAGAAATGCATATTAAACATGGGGAGAGAAAAGGAAAGCGACGAAAGATTGGGAGAATGAAGACACTGAGAGGCGTATTTTAAAACATTTCGTCGCCCAAGTTCACATATTTGACAAGGCTTTCGTAGGAGCTGTAGGGCTTTCCAGGGGTAGTTTTATGACCCTGGTGGTAGTTTGACCCTTCTTCTGTGCCATGAACCTTAAAAAAACACTCATGACAACCCGATTGATCCCCTCTTTGACCTTTAGAAATAGTTGATGTGAGAAGCATTGGTGTCTAAAAATACGGCCCTGAGAGGAAAATATTTTGCGTTGAGGCGCGGGAGCGATGTGAGGGGGAAGGAATGAACGAAGGCAGGGGATGGGAAAGTGTGAATGGCCGGTGATGCAATTACGAGGGGAAGAGATGGAGCGGAGAGAGGAGACCAGGAGGAGGAGGAGGAAGTCGATAGGGGAGGAAGGGTAGCGTGGCGAAGGAGAACAGTATTGGATTTGTCTGCTTGCATCGTCGAAACCTTGTTCACACTTGGTTATTTTTATTCTTTTTTGCTCGTTCTCTTTTTGCACTTCCAATTTTTCCTCTTTTTCAACGTTTTTTTCTCCCAATCCTTCTCTTCCGTCTCCTCCAAAGCCTCGTAATGAGCCAATAGGTTTTATGTTGCCTGCATTTCCATGTTTCCACGTTTCCATGTTTCTCCTACCCCCCCCCCCCTCCACCTCCCGTCGTCGCCAACAGCAGGAACACACAAGGGGATCGCGAGACCTGACACCACCGGGACCACTTTTTTTTATATATCTAAATGGAGTTTAATGGAAGGGAGGTGTGAGGGAGCACAAGTGAGGAGAATAAACACGACTCACTTCCTCCTCTTCCTTTTTCTCTTCCTTCTTACCGTTCTTTCGTTCTTCTATTCCTCCCCCTCCTCTTCTTTTTTTCTCCATCTTCCTCCTCTTCTACGGGCGTCACCTTTTTGCTTCCCGTCGCCGGCGTGGAAACCTCAGACAAGTTTAACCCGGTAGCAGCGACGGGCCAAATTTGCGGCTTTACCGTGTACCAGCGATGGGCCAAATTTGCGGCTTTACCGTGTACCAGCGATGGGCCAAATTTGCGGCTTTACCGTGTACCAGCGACGGGCCAAATTTGCGGCTTTACCGTGTACCAGCGATGGGCCAAATTTGCGGCTTTACCGTGCACCAGCGATGGGCCAAATTTCTGCCATGATAGAAACCCCAAAAAATAGATGATGCATAAACTGATCACACATGCGTTGATATATATTATGAAATGGTTTGCGTGAGTGATGATTCTTTCTCATTATTTTACTTAGAGGGGCCTTTAACCTAACCTAACCTAACCTAACCTAAGTAACATGACCCCCGCAGCTACCGGGTTAAAGAGAATCGCGCTCCAAAACAGCCGACTTGACCCTCATCCCTGACCTTCTCTCCTCCTCTCTACCGCCCCTTCACTCCCTCCCTCTTCAGCCTTCCTCTCGTCCCCTTCTATTCAACTCCTCAGCACCCTCGCCCACCCACCCACACATTACTATCCGTCATCTTTCTTCACCTATTGATCCCCTTCAATTCTAACTCATTCGCTCTTTCCCCTGTACCCACTCTCTCTCTCTCTCTCTCTCTCTCTCTCTCTCTCTCTCTCTCTCTCTCTCTCTCTCTCTCTCTCTCTCTCTCTCTCTCTCTCTCTCTCTCTCTCTCTCTCTCTCTCTCTCTCTCTCTCTCTCTCTCTCTCTCTCTCTCTCTCTCTCTCTCTCTCTCTATCTATCTATCTATCTATCTTGTGGCTCGTGGTTACGTTTCTTTTTTTGTGTAGAGTGCAGTAAATCCTTGGTAGCAAAAAAGACCGTTACCAAGATTAACTACACTAAAAGAATGTGAAATATACTAATTATAATTAAACATTAGAAGAAAAAAAAGATAAATGGCCTCGTGGTGAAGAGGGAAGGAAAATAAATATTGAATGAGGACGGAGAGACATGCAGAGAAGCGGAGGAAAGGGAGGGAAGGGGGCAGAGGAACGAAAAGGAAATGGAAGGGAAAGGAAAGTAGGAAAGAAAATGGGAGGGGAAGGAAGAGGAAAGGTTTTAAGGGAGGACAGGGAAGACATAAAGGAAAATGGAGTGGACGGAAAATTAACTTAGGAGAGAGGAAGGGAATGGAAGGAAGATAGAGGCTTTTTATGATATGGAAGAGAAGAGAAGAGAAGGGGAAGGAAAGAGTGAGGACGAAAGAAATAGGAATGAGAGTGTAGGGATGATAATGTAGGGGAAGTAAATGAATGGAAGATAATGGAAGGACAATAAGCAGAAGTGAAGGGAATTGAGGTAGAATGGATTGAAGGAGTGTGAAGTAAAGCCAAGGGAAGGGAAGGAAACAAAAGCGATGGCATAGGAAGGGAAGAGAAGGGCAAGGAAGGCAAGGAAGTAAGTGAATGAAAGATAATGGAAAGACAATAAGCAGAAGTGAAGGGAATTGAGGTAGAATGGATTGAAGGAGTGTGAAGTAAAGCCAAGGGAAGGGAAGGAAACAAAAGCGATGGCATGGGAAGAGAAGGGCAATGAAGGCAAGGACAAGAATGTGATGGGAAATGAAGGGAAGGGAAGTGGAGATAAGGAGAGGGTAGGAAAGTGATGGAAAGGGAATGAATGGGGAGGGTAAGGAAGGGAGTAGAAGAGGAGAAGGGAAACGAAGAGAGAAGAAGAGAAGGGAAGGGAAAAGGAAAAGGAAGGGAAGGAAGGGAAGGGAAGGGAAGGAAGGAAGGAAGGGAAGGAAGGAAGGGAGGGAGGGAGGGAGGGAGGGAGGGAAGGGAGGGAAGGGAAGGGAAGGGAAGGGAAGAGAAGGGAAGAGAAGGGAAGGGGAGGGGAGGGGAGGGAAGAGAAGGGAAGGGAAGGGAAGGGAAGCTCTCCTGGGGAAGTGTGGCAAACGATGGACAAAAGAGTTAATTTTTCATTATATGATTTTCGAAAAGGCGAGTTACTCTCCCTCACCCTGAGAGTTATTGGTGCCATCCGTCTCCATCACTCCCCTTTCCTGCCGCCACCACCACCACCATTTTCACCACCACCACCACCACAAACACATTTCATAACACCTTCAGCACTTTAAACTTTGCCATCACTACCACTCGAACCACTAACCATCTTCCAGCACCGTCGTCACCACCATTTAAATACACTACCACCCTCACTCTCCCCACAACTTACCCAATTTCACCACCACCACCACCACCACCATCGCCGGACAGGGTAGTCGATGCACAGCTCACCCAGCAGTTCATCCTCCCTTTCAAGCTGTTTAATAATGGGTAGGTGGGGACGGTACACTGAGGTAACCCGGATGTCACACCTGCTCTGTGTCCCGGGGTAAGGGGTTCTTGAGCTGTATTTTAAGACACCTTCGCTTCTCACATGAACTATTTCTAAAGGTCAAAGAGGGAATCAATCTAGTTTTCATGAGTGTTTTTTAAGGTTCATGGCACAGAGGAAGGGTCAAACTACCACCAGGGTCATAAAACTACCCCTGGAAAGGCCTACAGCTCCTACGAAAGCCATGTCAAATATGTGAACTTGGGCGACGAAAGGTTTTAAAATACGACCCCTTCTTATTTCCCACAGGCTCATGGGCTAACGCGACGGAATTGAGCACCGAGGCAACGCGCAGCTACTTTACCTTCACCACCATCACTGCCACTCTAACCACATCCACCACTATCACTAACTTTGTCATCTCCTCTAATATTACAGTCACCACTAATATCTCCACTCGAAAATGACCTCTCTTTGGGCCACTCTTTAAGTTTGTCTGTTGTCGGAGCGGTGAGTAGCGGGTCGGGGTGGAGGGGGGGGGGATTCTACCCCTTGTTGTTGCCCCCGAGCAGTCTCCTTTGCAGTAGAAAAAAAAATCACCACGTATCACCACAATTTCCACCAAGCTACAAGATCTCCCATGCATCCATCACCACCCGTACTCCTATCGCCGCCACCAGTCACATCCAATACAAATACAATCAGTAACAGCAACATTTTCATAACCAACGCGAGCACGAGTTAGTTAGTAGATGAAGTGTTTTAAGTAAAAAAGTAAACAATCAGGGAAAAACGCAATTTGTATCTCCGTGACAAGTTCAAGGATGAGTTTATTTATGCGTCTGACACCACCATCTCCGATAACAGCAGACGGAACATCGTGCACCTCCAGCATCACCATCACCACCATCAGGCTCAGACAGATAATACACACACACACACACACACACACACACACACACACACACACACACACACATCCTTGAACTGCCACGGAGATACAATAGCGTTTTTCCCTGTTTGTTTACTTTGCAACTTAAAACATTTCATCTACAGACTTCTCAATGCCAACACGAAGGGTGACGTCACGCCATTGTCTCTCTCCCAAGCGGACCCAAAAAAAGCAAGAAGGCGGAGGATAAAGGTTGTGTCGGCACCTTATTTATATCAATGGAGAAAAGAGAGAGAGAGAGAGAGAGAGAGAGAGAGAGAGAGAGAGAGAGAGAGAGAGAGAGAGAGAGAGAGAGAGAGAGAGAGAGAGAGAGAGAGAGAGAGAGAGAGAGAGAGAGAGAGAGAGAGAGAGAGAGAGAGAGAGAGAGAGAGAGAGAGAGAGAGAGAGACTTGCACTTAACAGTCATTCGTTGGGCAACAAAACACTCAGTCCACATGAGCTGGACGGTAAACAGCATCAGTCAACGTTACTCTCGTCCTCTTCCCTTCCCCTCCCCCTCTTTGTCTCGCTGCATAAAGGACTCCTCCGTCACTCTGAGCACCCAAGGACACCCTCGCACCGCCTCTATCTCGATCTCGTTCTCGGCAGACTCGTATATGAAGCAGGAGTTCGTATATAGTCGTCATTTCGTACGCACCATTTCAATTAGACACTTAAAAGAAAGCTACTCTGAAAAGTCAGAATATGAGATAATTAAAATTTACACGTATTTTGCCTTGATTTAATTTCTATCCACGGCTTAATTTCCTCCAGTAGTTTTTTCCCCTGACTTAAAATGGAGCGTATGCACGAATAAGCGAGTTAACCCAACCAGGCCCCGCCAGAGGACAAGGCAAGGGGTCCCCGGCGCACGGGAATTCCCTTCCTTCTGTTCTGCTTAAGCCGACGGTGAGGCCAGGTGTGATAACGT